>NW_026652295.1:28954739-29117679 GCF_009828535.3 Hylobates moloch | reverse complement strand
GCCCGCCTCGGCCTCCCAAAGTGCTGGGATTACAAGCGTGAGCCACCGCGCCCGGCCTAGACTGTAAATTTCATAGGCATAGGATAAAACTTTCAGTACAACCCATAGTAGAAGGTAAAAGGCTGGAAAGAGAGATGTTTCTATAATGCCAGAAACACTTACTATAAAACAAACTGTAGGGCCTCCAGGATATACGAAGTGTGGGGCACCTACAGTAATCTCTTTGGCACTGCAAAGGGGCTCCTAATCTTTATTTCTCTTTTTAATTTTTTTTTTTTTTTTTTTGTGGAGTTGGGTTCTCTCTTTGGCGCCGGGGTGGGGGGAGTGAGCTGAGATCGCAGCTCACTGCAAGCTCTGCCTCCCGGGGTCACGCCATTCTCCTGCCTCAGCCTCCTGAGTAGCTGGGACCACAGGCACCCGCCACCACGCCCGGCTAATTTTTTGTATTTTTAATAGAGACCGGGTTTCACCGTGTTAGCCAGGATGGTCTTGATCTCCTGACCTCGTGATCCACCTGCCTCAGCCTCCCAAAGTGCTGGGATTACAGGCGTGAGCCACCGCGCCCAGCGCCTAATCTTTATTTTTTTTACCATAAGAAGAAAAGACTCTCCTTACCCTAAAGTCAACATGCAACTTGTGATCTCGGCAGATGGGACAGGGATTCCCAGCAACTTTATTCCGACGCTGCAGAGAGAAAAAACCGGCAGTTAAAGATGTTCAAACCTGTCAGAAAAAGTGCTGCTGTTACTGTTACTGGGGCCTCTACCCCTACTCCACATCCCACTCTCAGAAACTCACAATACATGTTTTCCGGGTCCGCTGTGGGGGTACACCACCCTTGTGGTTGCGGCGGTAGTCAGCCCAGACGGGGCGAGAACCATATCGCTCCTGGTATTCTGAAATGAAAGATCATACAAGTTATTCCTGGGCGGGAGTGTAGTGGATGGCTCTGTCCACTTATCTCAAATCCTATCTGACCCTCCCTTTCCCCATTTAGAGGTACCTTCTGATTCCAGATATTTCCAGGGCTCATCCTTATAAGGAGAAATGGGAACTGGGGACAAAGAATCTTCCTCAGAGGGAGCTTTGGTGCAAAGAGTCTGGAGGGGAACCTATAAAGGAGAAGAAAAAAAAATAAAAGAATGAGTTCAAGGAAAGGACTCAATTGTTTTGCTTATCACACTTTGGAAAGAGGGGGAATGCATACATACTGCATTAATGGAATATAACAGGAATACATATGTAAGTTAAATATTTTTGTTGGGTTTAAACTGACATAAATCAACAACCACTCTCCTTTTCTACAACTGGATCCTGAAAGAAAAGCTAAGTTAGGGGATCTATGGCTGAAAAACAATCTTATTTCAGAAGACAATTAAAAAGTCTAGTACAAGGCCGGGCACAGTGGCTCATGTCTGTAATTCCAGCACTTTGGGAGGCCGAGGTGGGCGGATCATGAAGTCAAGAGATCGAGACCATCCTGACCAACATGGTGAAACCTCATCTCTACTAAAAATACAAAAATTAGTTGGGTGTGGTGGCATGCGTCTGTAGTCCCAGCTACTTGGGAGGCTGAGGCAGGAGAATCGCTTGAACCCGGGAGGCGGAAGTTGCAGTGAGCCAAGATCGCACCACTACACTCCAGCCTGGCAAGAGAGTGAGACTCTGTGTAAAGAAAAAAGAAAAAAAAAAATCTAGTACATAAAAGGTATTGTTGTTTTTTGGAAATGAATTGACTCTGGTAGAAGAATAAAGTAAGAGGAAGGATATCTAGGTTCTTGGAACTAAGATGTGTGGTGGGGAGGGGATGCAAAAGACAGGTGAGTCTCCAAATCAATCCAATGAAGTCACTGAGTTGCCTATTTTCATAAAAGCTGAAGGTCAACATTCTACAGGGCAGAACAAACTTGAGTCCTAACGCTAGTTTTAAAGCTACCAAGGCTGTCATTAACTCTGTGTTGACCTCTGTCGCCACTCTTCAGTCCCATTTTAGGGAGTGGCAGCTGGGCAAGCCTTCCTATCTCACCGTGCCCCACCAAGAACCTCCAGAGAGGTGAGTACACAAGACTGGAGGGAAACCTCAATTCAAAGGACGGAGTTAAGCTCTCATAACTCCGGTAAGAAACTGATTTAATAAAGAGAGATGAGAAACTGTCCTCAGGTCGTAAGAACATATCCTGACCTTATTGGGAAATAGCAAGGTTGGTAGAAATTAGGATCCCTAATTTCCCCAACGACATTCCAGAGCAACACAGATTTAGACACCACCTGCATAGTTAAGAGCTGGTTGTGGCGCTCGCTTGGGGAGCACATATGTTATGCTAAAATTGCAACGATACAGAGATTAGCATGGCCCCTTAGTTATTTAAATAAGTTTTAAAAAGCTAATTATGCATGACCGAGGGTGGACGGGGGTCAATTCCATCACTTAGTTATTTTACTGAGATGGCATTTTGGAAAAAGAATGACACCTAACCCTGGCGCTTAGTCCTCGGCTCGGGATTAGAAAACGCGCGGGGTATGGGAGGGGGTTGCAGGAAGTACTGCCTAGACAGCTAAGACATAAACACGTCGGAAGGTCTCCACTCGTGGATTCCTGACAGTGGAGCAACAACCTAGAGAAGGTATAACCAACTTGAGGTTGTGCAAAATGTCCTTCGAAGAGTTACCTGAACTCTGTGAGTACCTCGGAAGAGAGAAAGCATAGGAAGCCGTCTCAGCAGGGTGTTTAACACGGACGCCGCCATCTTGACGTACGCCCAGCGCAGGAATGGACGGAAAGACAACTGCGCATGCTTCAGGCAACTGACTAGGGCAGGGCCAAGGACAAGTCCGCAGTGCGGAAGGCGGCCGCACGTTTGCGTCAGGACGGAAGCGTGAAAGGGGAAGCATGGGGGAGAAGCTAATTTCAACTGCGTCACAATCGAATTAGACCTCAAAATTGCATTTTTCCTTGGCCAGTCACTACGACTCTTAGATCACATTGTTAAAATTTGCCTTTTAAGCAATTTTGAAGGCGATTTTTGTCGGGATCCTCTCAGTGCGCATGCGCCCGTACGTTTCTACCAACCCTGGGTGAGAAATGTTCTCCAGGGCGGAAGTGGCGGAAGCAGAGGAAAGGGAGGTGCTAGGCTCTGCGGTCACGCGCACGCGACAGGGAGGCAGGAAGGAGGCGGAAGAGAGTGCCGGGGAAGGGGCGGAGCAAAGGTGAAATGAGAGTAGCCAATCAGTTGGCGAATTGTCATTTGGGTTGGCCAATGAGTTCACGCCTCGCCTATAATGTCTCGCGACAAGGGCGTTTCACCAGCACGTTTGGGCGCGTTGGGCGGCGTCCGGGTATAAAAGACTCCACCCGAGCGGGCGGCCGCCATTCTGGGGTTCGTTTAGAGGTAAGTTTGCCTACTTTGTCGTTTAGTGGATAAAATTTTGCGGAGAGCGTTGGATCTGGGAAGCGGGGTAGGGATGGGTTCATTTGAGAGCCACGGTTTAAATCGGCTGCGATCAGGATGGGACGCAGAGGTTTGGGGACAACAAAAGACGGCATTTCTGGGTGTTTTGAAGCAACCCGTACTGATTACATCTTTCTCCCTTGTGTTCCTTTTATCCCAGGTTTGAATTTTCTCGGAGAAAGACAGGCCGGCCACGAGGAAAACAGAAACAAGCCGCAGCAACATCTAAGCCCTTGAAAGGATCCTGAGAGGGGGGAAAGGGAAAACAGCAGCCACCAGCCCAACCACTTGTGTCTTCTGCCCCTTCCCACCTATCTTGCCCACCCCACCAGCCCACGCTGCTTGGGACTTGAAATCTGTGGCCGAAGGACCGTCACTACATAACTTCAAAAATAATCAACCACCCTCCCTTCCCAAACCACCCAAATTCACTCATCCAGCGTTTACTTTTTTGAATCCACTCAGAACTTTTTTCTGCGACCCCCCTCCCTAAATGGAGTTGGGTGGGGGGGGAAATGAATACTGAGTTGGCCTTTATTTTTTAAAAGACTTTTTGATCCAATGAGGCCCGCTAAATAATTGAGTTTTGGGTCCTGGTTGGTTGTTTTATTTTTTTTCCTCCAAAATTTTACCCCCTCCCCCCTGAGCCCGAGGTGCTGACGTCGCAAAAAAATTGGATAGTAAGTGTCGAATTTTCAAAAACCAGCCTTGCAACAAGAAATCAACGTTTCCCGTTGTGAAACCAAAAATAATGAGAGGAAGAAATGAGACCATAGAACAAATAGAGAACTGGAGAAGGACCAATCGGGTCACTTAATCTCCATTAAAAAGGGCCTGTGGGTCTAAGTCTTGTTCTCTGTCCCCTACCACCTATCTCTTTCCTGCCCTGCTGCAGGCAAAGAGAGGGTGGAGGGAGGGCCGGCAAGTGAGGATTTTGATGGTTAACCCTTGGTAATCCAGCCAATTTCCAGACTGCCAAAGCCATACGTGTTTATATAAGGAGGAATGGTTACCTTCCTCTGGTTAGCAGCAGTCTTCAAAAGGGTTAATGAGCTCACATACAAGAGATGGTGGATCTTGTGGCCCAGAAGTACCACTTCTTTGTGTGTGAGACAAGCAGGGTGCCTTTCAATTTGCCAGATTAATAAGCAATCTGTACATAAAGATTGCAGGGTAAGGAGATGGGCAGAGAGAAATAATAGCTCGCTATAACTTTTTAAATGACTGTTAAATCCTCTCAATTTTAATGTAATTTGCTTGGGGTATATTTGTGTGGTTAAAATAGGTGGCAATCTAGGAATAAAGATTGCAAGACACTTAGGACAAAATATAATCTTAGTGCCAGTACATACAAGATAATGGGGAGGTGAAGAATGTATAATTGTTGCAGATTGCATAGGTATTTAAAAGCAAAAGAGTAACATTTTAACTTGATATTTTTTGGTGGGGGAGGTACAGTTAAGTAGAGGGTGGAAAGGTTGGGAAATGTGGAATTTAGGAGTATAATTTTAAAAGCCATTTAGTGCAATTGAATGCTAGCTTTCTAAAAGATTTGTGTCGTTAAAAGGAATTTTTTTCTTCCCTGCTTCAATATGGCGACTTTTCCTTGTCCTTTTGTCTTCCAAGCGGCGTTGCAGGTTGTGTCTTGACCCATTTTTTTTTCCTGTCCTCCCACCTCAACCCTATTTGTTGAGAGGGGTCCAAGTCCTTCCTCCCCCTTTCCCTCTATAGGGAGGATGGGGGTGGTCGATGGTAGCCGGTTGAACCTCCGTTGCAAATTCAGTTCTTCCCTGCAGAAAATTGTTCTTTTTAATATTTTAATTACTTTAATTTTCACTACGCTCTTACTGATCAAAATAGGTCAAAGATTATCCACGATGAAGAACTGGCTTTTGTTTTTTGTTTTTTTTTTACTAAAAAGGTGTTTTATAATGTAACTGAAGCTACCGGCAGAGCCGGGTGGCTTTTTAAAGTTTAAGTCCTCTTTCTCCATTACAAAATGGCGTCCGTCCGTCTTTGTTGTTTTTCTCCCCCTTTTGCCATCCTGAGCTTAGGGCCGCCCTAGAAACTTGGTCAAGGGGGAGGAGCAGCCTTGAAAGGTGATGTAATCAGCTTGCTTCCTCCTTTCTCCACCCTCTTGAAGCTCCACCCCTGAGCAGATGCCTTTGCACTCCCTGTTCTCGTTGCTGCTAGGGAGAAGACATTTTCCTTATTTTCATTATGTAAAATATCTTAAAGGGATAGGAGCTTATAGGAATTAAGTATCAAGGTTGTCCATCTCCTTGGGTAGTTCTAGTTTTTATAGAACCAGTTTTTATTTTCACTTTCCTTCACTCATCACAACTGCTTGTAATTTTTCCCCACTTCAGCTGCCAGGGGTGAAAAAACAGGCAAACCTAAGACTGGGAAGCTTTGAGGATGTGTGTGAGCGTGTGTGTATGTATATATGTGTGTAGAGGGAGATGGGAAAGACACAAGGGCTTGTTAGAGTAACTTGGAGATAAACGGGCCTAATGACACTGAAGTGTGCCATTTCTGCTCAGGAACTAGTCTTTGGGCCTCCTGCATTTGGTCGCTTTGTGTAATGAGAATCGGGGGAAGGTGGGTACTTTTAGGACTTTCTTCTAAATCGCCCTCATTCCCGCCTCTCAGTTTGGGGTTAAACTCTGTATTCAGTGCTGTATCACGTTCTGCACTTGATTAGTTCCTGTACATTGGTACTAGGATAAGAAGTGAATCTTTAGGAAAGGAGGCGGCAGTTGTAAACTCAAGGCAGGGGGAATCAAGCTACGGTTTCTGGTAAGCAAAACTTTTCTGGTATTACATTTCACAACTTTCATTTTTTTTTTCCCAAAAAGCCACCTTTTTTGAATTTCTTTTTCCTTCCCTTCTAAAAGAAATTCCTTAAAAGCATTAATGAAAAAATGTCCTCTTCATTTTTCAACTCATGCAGTGCTGTGGCAGTTGGTGCATGTTCAGAAGCCATGCCCTATCTGAGGGTGGTATTGGGTGTCTGGTTCCTTTCTTTCCCCAACTTTTTCAAAGTCAAATCTTTATCAGACTCTCCATATAATTTTAATTTTTAAAAGTCCTGCACTGAAGCGTGGAGGTTCTAGGCAGAATTAGAAAGTATAACTGCCCTGTGGAGACTTGGGTGAGACTTAGGGCTAATTTCCTACTGGGTACAGATTCTCAAATTATTACTTAAGCTTCTGGATTGGATGGGAGGGACTCTTCCACATGTCTATTGACTACAAGTTTTTTTTGTTTTGTTTTTTTCTTTTAAGCAGTTTGCCATGTGCCTCTGCAGCATATCTTCCTTGGGAGCTGAACATTCTACCCACTGGGGTTCCTGATCTCTAGTGAGCCAGGGGATTAATAAAGAAGATCTTCCTTAACATGGGAGACGGGAAGCGAGGTCTACTAGGGGAACCACATCCATTCAGAGAATCTTGGAAAACCTGATCCTTGTAATTTGTGGCCAGAGTTCTAGTCTGGGGTCTTTTTCTATGAGTCGGGGTGGTGTATCATTTTGCATCTTTATTGAAAGGCAGATAAGCTTTTGAGGAGCTCATGTATCAGATTTGCAAAATGACTTTGAGGGGTAGGGGCTTACTACTTGGAAGAAAGCTATGACCTTGTGATGAATCACATGAGAGACATAATTCAGTCCACTATTGAGTCAAACTAGGAAATGCCTAAAACACTGAAGAAAGGAAGGGGGGGGAACATAAGGAGTAGGTACAAATCATTTTCATTTCCAGAAGTGCCTCTAAGGTAAATTTGGGACTTTTTTCTCCTTTTGTTAGAAGACAGTTATTTTTTAAAGAGCTCTGACTTGCACAGAATTTTTATCCTGAACCAATTCAGTCCTGTTTCATTGGTGATGGGTGTGGAATAACTTTAGCTATGCTGGATATTTTTTCACCCTATTTAATTGAATAACCCTCAAGTAAAATTCATTTTGAAGGCAGGAGTTGGTGTCACAGACGTTTATCTGGGGTAAAAATGGTAGAAAATTCCCCCGTGCCTTGTGCCAGTAGAGTATAGCTCTGCCTGAAACATTCTCCATAAGGAACGCATAGCTTAGGATGAGGTGGAGGTAGGACGGGGGGTTGCTACCTCACTCCCCACCTTCTGTATGTTCTGCAGTCAAGGAAATAGCAGCTCATTAAAAGAAGACGTAATCATGCCATGGATTATTTGTGGTCCAGAAAGCTTTCTTAAGCTTTCATTCTAGACTCCAGATCTTGAGTAGGTAATGTTACAACACTTAGTCACGGCCCCTGCCTTCCTTCATCAACTCAGTTTGCCTTCTCTGCTGTTGCCCTGTGCCCGGAATGTTGGACTTTACATTCCTTTCCACTTGAGTGCCTTGGAACTTGTTTGGTTTTTTTCCAAAATATACTGACTTCAAAGTAAGGAAACTAGGTTATAAGACACTTGGGGTCCTTAATTTTACAAAAGAACTGATCTGCCTGAAGGAAGGCCATCATGAGAAAACCCGCTTACATTTTATCAAGATTGGTGCTCATGAGACAAAATTTCACTTATATTTCCAAAATATAAGTAGTGGAAAATGAATAACACTAGTTTTGTTTTGTCTCTTAGCTTCCCTTTGACTATTAATGTCTTTTATTCTTGTTTATACATTCGGGAATAAAAAAGTCCCTGGATCTCATTCCCAGAAGAGGGCACTGGACAGAATTTAGCTTTGTACTCATTGGTCCATTTTTCTAAGACTGGCTCTTCTCTCGTCTCCCATCCTCTTAAGGAACACTTGAGCTCAGATGACAGTTTAGTGTCTGAAGGAAATAGGGGTAGTAGGTCTATTTACTGGCTTAGCTTGTAGTTGGATATGCAAAAGGGAATTCTCCAGGGTTATATATATTCAGCTCTGGGTTTGAATCAGTCAAGGGGAACTGGTTTGAAATGATGTTTAATTCAAGGCCTTTTGTCAAATTGCATATGTTTTGCTTTGGGAATCTAATGGTGGGTATGTGTGTGTGTGTATATATATATATAGAGAGAGAGAGAGTTTTAAAAATTTCTTAGTCTCTTGATTGCTTATGATATGTTGTTATTGGAACCCATACATTGCTTTTCCAGTCTCCAACAGATGTGATGTGTTTTATGTGTCCCTTTATCATATCTATAGTTTCTATAGATCACTTTATAGTATCTGACTACATGGGAAGTAGTCAGATACTTTATTTCTGTGTCTGTCTCTGTGTGTGTAAGAATCACCACACTTGAGTGGATTTGGTCCACGGATGTCTAATCTTTTCCAGTATTCTCCTTGAATGTTTTTTCTCTGACCTCAGGTTCCACTTGTACTTGTGGAGGTTCCAGGGCAGCAGCGACTTCTCAACATTTCTTGCCTCATGTCTCCCTCTGTTCAGCCCACAGGTTATGATCTCCAGAGCCAAGATTACATTTCTACCCTTCCTGGCTGCCTCCTCCCTGCTTCTGCTGCTGCTCGCCTAGGTTGTTAGGACCTACACATTTGGAAATTTACTGACGTTTTTGTTGGGAGGACTAAAAGGCTGAGATTGTTATGCTTATGTTTTTTCTTTTGTTTAAGAACAAATAGAACTAATTTGCATTATCTTACATGAAACCTGTGTTTTTTCCGGCAAAAAAATACTCACCTTTGTAAAATACTGATGTTTCTGCCCTTCTGCTGGGATTGTGTCTGTTACCTCTGTGCTAGATGTAGGATGAGGAAGGTTTTGTTCTTGCCTCTTCCTTGTTACCCAGTGTTGGCCTTATTGCCCAAAGGCAGATATTGCTGAAGTGGCTTTCTTTTTTGGTGGTTTTTTGTTTGTTTGTTTGTTTGTTTTTGAGGCAGGGTCTTACTCTGTCTCTCGGGCTGGAGTACAGTGGCACAATCACAGCTCATTGTAGCTTCAATATCCGTGGGCTCAAGCAGTCCTCCCGTTTTCCCACCTCAGCCTCACAGGTAGCTGGGACTACAGGTGCACACCATCACACTCAGCTTATGTTTTGTAGAGATGAGGTTTCGCCATGTTGCCGAGGCTGGTTTCAAACTCCTGTGCTCAAGGAATCTGCCCACCTTGGCCTCCCAAAGTGCTGGGATTACAGGCATGAGCCACTGCACCCGGCCTCTTTTTTGGTTCTTAGAAGCAAGTATTTAGAGCCAGTGTAGATAAAAATCCCAATCAGAACCATATTCATCCTAAATTACCTTTCTGGAACTTCAGTTCTGGCCTGTCCCTTCCATAAAAGGAGCTTAGCTTTTTAACTAATTCCTTTTCCAACCTGGTCTAAAACAGCTGCTTAAAAGGGAATTTTTCTAGCATTTGGCTTTATCTGTTCCATTCTTTAGGTTCCATGGTTTTCAGTTTTAGGCTTTCCTAGGGGATCTTGCACAGCATGATTTTTGAGGAGAGGACCAGATTCGCATCTTTGCTTTTGAAAGCACAAACCACTAGCTTCCTTTTAACTTGGAGACAGTAAAAAACTTGTGTAGTGTTTGGTTAATGAGTGACAGTCTATTCAAGGTCTAGGAGGACCTGCTTGATTTCCTTGCATCCATTTGTCTCAATTTCTGGCACCTACCCCCAGATCTCCTTAGGGAGGGATTCTATTTTCAAGTTTTGTTTTGTTCTCCATCATCTACCACTTCAGCTGATACATATCTTGCCATGTGTAGTGATATGACTCTTAATGGGCTAAGATAAAAAGGAATCAACTCTTATAAGACATTTAGCTCAAATACCCAAGATTGGCCCAATTTCTGTCAAGCTATAGGCTGTTTTTCAAGCCAAATTTATCAGCAACTAGGGAAGACAGGACTTAACAATAGGTATAAATGCCGTGGAGAGTTGAACATCTTGTTATGGGCACTGAATCTTAGCTCTAGTACAATCTAGTGAAGTTCAGCCATCCTAGGAAGGATGCTGCTGGGAGGGAGGGACAGTGTGCTGCCCTACTCCAATCGAATTGCTTTCCTGTTCAGTCACATATGCTCCCCATGCTTAACTTGCCAGGGCTATTTTCTTGGTAGTGGCAAGTGGTCTGTGTCGATTTTTCATATCTAAAAAATAGCGTAGTTGAATAGTCATCATACTTTGTCAAATATAGAGATGTGGTTTATTAGAGGGCCTACTCGGGTAGTCCTTGCCACCCATTTATTCTGTGGGTTTGTTTGTTTTGTCCTCTTACCATAGAAACCACCGTCATGGGTTCGGGTCCCATAGACCCCAAAGAACTTCTCAAGGGATTGGACAGCTTCCTTAACCGAGATGGGGAAGTCAAAAGTGTGGATGGGATTTCCAAAATCTTCAGGTAAGTCTTTACCCTTCTTTGGATTCACTGCGAGTAGAGAATATTGTGTGTTAAAATATGGCTGCAGTTGAGGCAGACTGAATGATCCTGGAAAGTAAAGGGAAAGACAGTCAGTGCAATAGGATTAAAATCTAACAATTTTAGGATAAGGGATAGGAAAAGATGATCACTTGTTTCTGACCATAATGGAAGCTGGAGATTTGGACGTCCACGGTCCCAAGGGAGTCATGCATTGGAATGAGAGCAGGGTAGCCTGGTAACAGAATTCTAGATTGTTTTGGTTCATGTTCCACCTACCCATAATATTATTTTCCTTCAAGGATTCTCAGGTTTTTCAGGGGAGAGTAAATAACTAAGCCAGTCTTGAACAGACTATTAGGGACAGTTGTGGAGGGCTAGCCTTATCACCTGGAGGCAGAATGGAATTCATCCTGTGTGTTACGGAGGCAGTGATGTTCTCCTCCCCAGGTCAGAGACTTCGGTGTCTCTGTTCTCCCATAAGTTTCCATGTCGCACTGGATCCATCCCATTCTCCTAGAGGTATATGTGACTCCCCTTCTCTGGAGCAAAGTCCCAAGTCATCAGGAATCTCTAGGCAGTTCACAGAGAGGTGCTTTTGCTAAGAGAAGAGATACTGGCTGCTTCATTTCTAACCCTAACTCATCTCCTGCAGTTTGATGAAGGAAGCACGAAAGATGGTGAGTCGATGCACTTACTTGAACATTCTCCTGCAGACCCGTTCACCAGAAATACTGATCAAGTAAGTGTGGATGCGGATGGTTAGAATGGGAAGGCGTAGCTAAAAGATGGGGCGGTGAGGCATGGGGTTCCTGGGTCATTGATGGGAGACTGGGATTGTAGGATGTGGTACTTTCAAAACCTAGAAAGGACGTTACTGATAGACTCTCCTACCTGCCTGCAGGTTTATTGACGTTGGCGGCTACAAACTTCTTAACAATTGGCTGACGTATTCAAAGACAACCAACAACATTCCCCTCCTCCAGCAAATTCTACTGACCCTGCAGCACCTACCACTCACTGTAGACCATCTCAAGCAGGTACCTTTAGTCTTTAAACCCTGATTCTTCCTTTTTTGGTTTAGTCTACCGGATGAAAAACTCACACTGACTGATGTGGCTGTAATCTTGGGCCTGTGAGGTAGAATGGCAGAAAAAAAAAAGAAATTTAGAATAAGAAGACTTGGTTTGAATTTATCTTCTTTAATAGGTGTGTGGCAGCTGGGCGCGGTGGCTCACGCCTGTAATCCCAGCACTTTGGGAGGCTGAGGCGGGCAGATCACGAGGTCAGGAGACCAAGACCATCCTGGCTAACACAGTGAAACCCCGTCTCCACTAAAAATACAAAAAAGTAGCCAGGCATGGTGGCATGTGCCTGTAGTCCCAGCTAATCAGGAGGCTGAGGCTGGAGAATCACTTGAACCCAGGAGATGGACGTTGCAGTGAGCCAAGATCGCACTGCTGCACTACAGCCTGGGCGACAGAGCGAGACTTTGTCTCAAAAAAAAAAGAATGTGTCAGCCAGGTGTGGTGGCTCACACCTGTAATCCCAACACTTTGGGATGCTGTGGTGGGTGGATTGCTTGAGCCCAGTAGTTCAAGACCAGCCTGGGCGAAAATGGTAAAACCCAGTCTCTACAAAAAATTTACCCAGATGTGGTGGTGCATGCCTGTAGTCTCAGTTATTTAGGAGGCTCAGGTTGGAGAATCATTTCAGCCTGGGAGGTCGAGGCTGCAGTGAGCCAAGATTGTGCCACTGCACTGTAGCCTGGGCAACAGAGTGAGACTCCATCTCAAAAAAAAAAAAAAAAAAAAAAGGGGGCGGGGATTGTAACTTTTGTCGTTTTTAGCTCTAAGTGGAATTATTTGCCTCCTGGCATTTACCTTTTCTACTGCTCCCATCTCTCATAGAACAACACAGCTAAACTGGTGAAGCAGCTGAGCAAGTCAAGTGAGGATGAAGGTAGGGTGCCACTCCTGCTCTCTCATGGGCTTTTCTCTATTCCTTCCACTTAATTATCTTAATATCTTTTCCCATCCTTGGATTGTCCCTTCACTTTTCTGTTTCTACCTCACCTTGCTTTTTTTTCTCCTTTTAAAGAGAAAGTTCCTCTAACCTGTACCCTCTTTCCTGTTCTCAATTCCAAAGTTGTTCATTTCTCTGTTGCTGAATATAAGGCGCCAATCAACTGGAAGCTGATTCCTAAAATTGCTTGTTATAAAACACATACACTTAAAATTCACTGTGGGAAATAGTATCATCCTAGCGTGTCTCATCTGTGAAAATCTTATTACTAAATGATAAATTATGAAATGAGTTTGTAAGTGGAAATGTTGGCCAGAAGAGAGGTGCCATAGATCAGAGATGTTATTTGCCAAGTACAAAAGGAAAGAGTTACAAAGTATTTTTTCATATATTTAGAAACAAATTTTATTCTTGTTTTCACATCTATAAAGGAAAATAAGTCTTCAGATTGTTGTAAAAATTAGGTGTGTTATGCATAAAGCAACTAATGTAGCTTTTTAAAAAAATGTCAGCTTTTGAGGAACTGGTGGATTTTGGTTACATGTATAAGTTCTTTAATGGTGATTTCTGAGATTTTGGTACACTCATCACCCAAGCAGTGTACACTGCACCCAATGTGTAGTCTTTTACTAATGTAGATTTTAACCACATATTCTGAAATAAATATTAGGTCTTTTTACTCCAGAGTGGTGTGATGACATCAGAGTTGAAAGTTATCTGAGTAGAACACAACTCTAATTCATTGTTCCATTTTTGAAGAGTTTGGTTTTTAAGCATATCTCATGTTCTTCTTAAAACTTTGGGTTACTTTCTCCATTACATAGATTTTCACAGTATTTTCTCAAACCTCCCATTTTCTGTTCCTGGAAGAATGATATTGTACATTATTTAGGCATTTCCCCTTTCTCTCACCTGCAGAGCTCCGGAAATTGGCCTCAGTCCTTGTCAGCGATTGGATGGCTGTCATCCGCTCTCAGAGCAGTACCCAGCCCGCTGGTAAGCTCCTTAGTCCTTTATCCTTCGTATTTATTTCTTTCCTGCTGGGATGTGGCCTTTAGGTGCTCCCAGTCTGCTTTACCTCTGACAATGTTTATCTAAATAAAATCCTTTTCTGCTTTTTTTCACAACAGAGAAAGATAAGAAGAAACGTAAAGATGAGGGAAAAAGTCGAACTACCCTTCCTGAGCGACCTTTGACAGAGGTGAAGGCTGAGACCCGGGCTGAGGAGGCCCCAGAGAAGAAGAGGGAGAAGCCCAAGTCTCTTCGCACCACAGCACCCAGTCATGCCAAGTTCCGTTCCACTGGTGAGACTGGCGGCTTGGCCTCTGGAGGGTTCGTGGGCATGTGCACACCCAGAGCCTTATGGGGGAATCATTTGATGTGTGATATGTTAATCGTAAGGAAGAGGGAAGACTAGTGGAGGAAGCTTTGGTTTTACAGGGCTAGAAGAACATTTGTGGGTGAGAACGGGAGGAAAATTCAGGGGTCTGGGGGTTTGAGTTCAGCTGCCCACACCACGCTTCTTTCCCCAGGACTAGAGCTGGAGACACCATCCTTGGTGCCTGTGAAGAAGAACGCCAGCACAGTGGTGGTTTCTGACAAGTACAACCTTAAACCCATCCCCCTCAAACGTCAGAGGTATGGACCATATTCTCAGGTTCTGAATGGGGTGGATCTGTGGACACAAGGGAGCAAGAGGGGGTGAGTCAGAGATGTTAATGACAGTTCCTCTTCTGACAGCAACGTAGCTGCTCCAGGAGATGCTACTCCTCCTGCAGAGAAGAAATACAAGCCACTTAACACAACACCTAATGCCACCAAAGAGATCAAAGTGAAGATCATCCCGCCACAACGTGAGTCTAAAGTGGGGAGATGTACTTTGAAATAGGAGCAAACTCTTTTTTTTTTTTTTTTTTTTTTTTAGACAGAGTCTCGCTTTGTCGCCCAGGCTAGAGTGCAGTGGCACAATCTTGGCTCACTGCAAGCTTCGCCTCCCGAGTTCATGCCATTCTCCAGCCTCAGCCTCCCGAGTAGCTGGGACTACAGCCACCTGCCACCACATCCAGCTATTTTTTTGTATTTTTAGTAGAGACGGGGTTTCACCGTGTTAGCCAGGATGGTCTTGATCTCCTGACCTCGTGATCCACCTGCCTCGGCCTCCCAAAGTGCTGAGATTACAGGTGTGGGCCACCGTGCTCGGCCAGGAGCAAACTTACGGGAACGAATGTCCCTGGGAACAGAAGTTTTTTTCCCTTTTCTTTTATTATTTCCCTCCATTTTCTTTTGATTTCTTGGTATCCCTTACTTTTTGTACCTCTGGAACTCCCATTTCAGGGGTCACTTAGGAGTAATTTTAGAGATAAGATAGGGAGGTGTGCCATTCTGTGACTGGTCAGGGGCACCTGGTAAGGTGATCTGTCGTGTTCACAGGGGATCACTTCGTCAGTTACCTGAGCTATAATTCACATCCAGAGCTATGGCTTGCCTGCTGCAAGAAACCTAGAATAACAAGAATATCCTGTATGAATCCTCCTGCATGTGCTTCCTGGTCCTCTTGAGCTTACCGTGTCCTGAGTTGAGGCAGGGTCTTCACTGTTTCATTTTGTGCCTGGACTGTGTTTGCAGGTGTAGGATTATGAAGGAGGTCTGATGATGCCATTTGATGCTCTTTCTTTTTGTAGCTATGGAGGGCCTGGGCTTTCTGGATGCTCTCAATTCAGCCCCTGTTCCAGGCATCAAAATTAAGAAGAAGAAAAAAGTACTGTCACCTACAGCTGCCAAGGTATGGGCTCCCAAAAGTAGGTTTCAGTGACAGAGTATAAAAGGTAAAGTAGAAGAAAGGGCACAGCAGCTAGGAGTTGTCGGAGTGGACAACAAGAGGCGTTTGCCTTTGGATATAGACTGGTGCAGGTGAGACCAATGTGGACAGAGTCTTCCTTTATATAGGAGCTGTTGGGAGACTGTGCCTGGGACCCTGGACTAATTGCCTTGCCCTTGGCTTTCCAGTCAGTTCATTAACTTCCTTTTCTTTCACAATAGCCAAGCCCCTTTGAAGGGAAAACGAGCACAGAACCAAGCACAGCCAAACCTTCTTCCCCAGAACCAGCACCACCTTCTGAGGCAATGGACACAGACCGTCCAGGCACCCCGGTTCCCCCTGTTGAAGTCCCGGAGCTCATGGATACAGGTAATCTAGAAACTGGTTCAGTTTGGGGGGTTCTCTGAAAGGAGGGATCTGGGTGTGAAACCTCTTCTGCTTCCAGCCTCTTTGGAGCCAGGAGCTCTGGATGCCAAGCCAGTGGAGAGTCCTGGAGATCCTAACCAACTGACCCGCAAAGGCAGGAAGAGGAAAAGTGTGACATGGCCTGAGGAAGGCAAACTGAGAGAATATTTCTATTTTGAATTGGATGAAACTGAACGAGGTAAGAGGTCATTTCCTATGTAATAGGTGTGTTTAAGGGATTTTAAAAGGACTTGGTTGTGCTTACTGCCCTCTTGCTTTTCTTCCCCTGCCGATAGTAAATGTGAATAAGATCAAGGACTTTGGCGAGGCAGCTAAGCGAGAGATACTGTCAGACCGACATGCGTTTGAGACAGCGCGGCGTCTGAGCCATGATAACATGGAGGAGAAGGTGCCCTGGGTGTGCCCCCGGCCCCTGGTTCTGCCCTCACCTCTTGTCACCCCTGGAAGCAATAGTCAGGAGCGATATATCCAGGCTGAGCGGGAGAAGGGAATTCTTCAGGAGCTCTTCCTGAACAAGGAGAGGTGAGCAGAGTGGGGTTCGTGCCCTGGGATGTGGAGTGCTTGGACACTCCTGAGGGGAACATGAGCTGGGGTAATTAAGGGGTGGAGGTTAGAAATTACTTTCAGGGCCTGAATTAATAACTTGACTATCGTTCATTTTTTCTCTCACCTGTGCTGTTCCTGATAGTCCTCATGAGCCTGATCCTGAGCCCTACGAGCCCATACCCCCTAAACTCATCCCCCTAGATGAGGTAAGTCAATGTTATGTGATGATGGAAGTTGTGGTGGTCATTGAATTCAGTGCATCTTTCATGTGAGAATGTCTCTGTTCTGTCAGTCCTGATTTTTTTTGTTCTTCTTTCAGGAGTGTTCCATGGATGAGACTCCATATGTTGAGACCCTGGAACCTGGGGGGTCAGGTGGCTCACCTGACGGGGCAGGAGGCTCCAAGTTGCCTCCAGTTCTGGCCAATCTTATGGGAAGCATGGGTGCTGGAAAGGGCCCCCAAGGCCCTGGAGGAGGAGGCATTAATGTCCAGGAGATCCTCACCTCCATCATGGTATGTGCCCTCCTTCCCCTTTTCCACCTTCTGTGGAGCCTCCTTAAGCACTCTCTCCTCACTGTCTCCCATTCGCCTTACCCCAGTTCTCCACATCTACCCAGTTACCCCTAATCTTTGGCTCTCCCTTTCACCATGGTTGTTACCCTGTCTGTTGACCTTGCCTTCTTACATCCTCACAGGGTAGCCCAAACAGTCATCCTTCAGAGGAACTACTGAAACAACCAGACTATTCGGACAAGATCAAGCAGATGCTGGGTAATCTTCAGGGCCAGCCCCAGGGGACTGGGGGAGGAAGCCTGCAGTGTAGTTGGGGGATGCAGGGTTTCACAGAGGCAGAAGAGTACAGGGCTGTGGCCACTAGGCAAGAAATGGGAGGGGAAGACTGGACAAAGGGAGCATTGCTCTGCCAGGTTGGTTTGAGAGGGTCAGTTGGGTGCACCTAAATGGGAGGTCATGCCAGTCTTCTAGAGTGCTCATGCTGTGTTACTCTTGTTTTCATTAACAGTGCCACATGGACTTCTAGGCCCTGGCCCAATAGCCAATGGTTTTCCACCAGGGGGTCCTGGGGGCCCCAAGGGCATGCAGCACTTTCCCCCTGGACCTGGGGGACCTATGCCAGGTAGGTAGTGAGTAAAAGGTTGGAATGGGCTTATCTGCTTAATTTCAGTCTGATAATAGTATAGGATTGACTGGAAGGTGGGAGGTGGTGGTTTAGGTTGGGAGATGGCAGTTCCTGGTAGCTGATACTGTCTTTTTTTCTCCCCTTATAGGTCCCCATGGAGGCCCTGGTGGGCCAGTGGGTCCACGTCTTCTGGGTCCTCCACCCCCTCCCCGGGGGGGTGATCCCTTCTGGGATGGCCCGGGCGACCCTATGCGGGGTGGCCCAATGCGGGGGGGTCCAGGACCAGGTCCCGGACCATACCATAGAGGCCGAGGTGGCCGAGGAGGAAACGAACCTCCTCCTCCTCCTCCTCCATTCCGAGGCGCCCGAGGAGGTCGCTCTGGAGGAGGACCCCCAAATGGACGAGGGGGCCCTGGTGGGGGCATGGTTGGAGGTGGTGGGCATCGTCCCCATGAAGGCCCTGGTGGGGGCATGGGCAACAGCAGTGGACATCGTCCTCACGAAGGCCCTGGCGGTGGCATGGGTGGGGGTGGAGGACATCGTCCCCACGAAGGCCCTGGCGGTGGCATCAGTGGTGGCAGTGGCCATCGTCCCCATGAAGGCCCTGGTGGAGGAATGGGTGCTGGTGGTGGACATCGCCCCCACGAAGGCCCTGGTGGAAGCATGGGTGGAAGTGGTGGACATCGTCCCCATGAAGGCCCTGGACACGGGGGGCCCCATGGCCACCGGCCTCATGATGTCCCTGGTCACCGAGGCCATGACCATCGAGGGCCACCTCCTCATGAGCACCGTGGCCATGATGGTCCTGGCCACGGGGGAGGGGGTCACCGAGGGCACGATGGAGGCCACAGCCATGGAGGAGGTGAGGATGCTCCCTGTCCCCCATATGCCTTTTGGTGTCCCATACAAGCTTTTGGGGAGTGGGTGAGAGTCACTACTGTTGGTAGCTAGGCAGAACGTGAGGTACCTGTCTCTTTCATATCCTAGTATGCATAGCAGTTCCTACTCTATGTCCTTCCCCCAAATCCCTAAGACTGTCTCTGAAGGAGTTCTCAGGATGCCATGGACAAGGGGTGGTGAGGGTGGCATTGCCCTCAGCTGTTTCCTGTCTTAACTGTTTTGCCATCATTCCCACAGACATGTCAAACCGCCCTGTCTGCCGACATTTCATGATGAAGGGCAATTGCCGCTATGAGAACAACTGTGCCTTCTACCACCCGGGTGTCAATGGGCCCCCCCTGCCCTAGGGACCATTTTCCTGCCCCGTTCACACAACCCCTGTGGACTGCAGCCTCGCTCCTTCCACCCTGTTATGGCTTCTGTGAGGCCCATTTTCCCTTGTCCCCAGCTGATGAGGAGCCGGCCCCCTCAGTTCCCACTTGCTTGGGTTCCTGGGGCTTTTCTGATCACTGGTGCGCATTGATGTACATATTTTCCTCCAGTCTGGGGAGGAGAGAGACTGGAAACGTTCCTGGACTGCTGAAGAGGAGACCCAGTTGGCTTCACTTTTTGAGAAGATTCGCCCTGTACCCCAAACCCCTTTCCAGTATTACCCTTAATGCTTGAGAACCTAAAGCTGGTTATCCTGGAGAACACCCCTACCCTTCTATTGCGGGTCCCCACATGCGCACAGAACTCTGACACAGGATCAGCTGCACTTAAGAAATCATCCCCGCTAAGTTCATTATTCCTCATGGGGTGGGGAGATGGTGAAGGGGTATTGTATATCCCACTGCACTGAGAGGGCTCAATCAGCTGGATTTGAGTTCTGGAACACACATCATCCCCACTCCTCCCCCAGCGTGG
Organism: Hylobates moloch; assembly: GCF_009828535.3. Classification (NCBI taxonomy): domain Eukaryota; kingdom Metazoa; phylum Chordata; class Mammalia; order Primates; family Hylobatidae; genus Hylobates; species Hylobates moloch. The sequence goes on along the minus strand of NW_026652295.1, from coordinate 29,098,141 downwards.
GCTTTCTATTCTTAGTCCTTTCTCAAGTGGGACCTTGAATGTTCTGTGAACACCCAGTCTGCATCCTGGGTCTGCTAGGTTCGATGATGGCGAACTCATATGCATCTGGTGCAAGTTTTAGCTGGCAGAGGTGAGACCAGTGGTGCTGGTCTACCTTTGCCAACTACAGCCAGTCTGGAGACTTGAGAAAAACTTCAGTGAGACCAGCTTCTTATCAACTTGGGCCCGGCATGCTGGGCCTGAAAGTCACACTACATGCACTGCCTTTGGGAGTCAGCTCACTCCCTGCTCCCACCTGGAACCTTGCCAGCGTGAAGGAGGCTTCCAGCTACTTCACCCTGTCAACCACCTCTGAATCCCCACCAGGTGCCTTCCTGGGTGGATTCAACAGGATGATTTTGCCCTTTCCCAGTTCTCTCCTTCACCTTGGCATCAGTTGTTTTCTATGAAAACAGTGGATTGGTTGGGTTTTGTGCAGGGTCTTGGGTTAGAGCCAAAATGGATTTGAGGATGAGTATTTTTTTTTTTGGTTTTGTATATTTTGTACATTAATAATAAACAGTGGAAAGAGAAGCAGCTTATTTAACCCCTGGTGTGTTTGGACTTTTTTGAGACGGAGTCTCACTCCGTTGCCTGGGCTGGAGTGCAGTGGTGTGGTCTCGGCTCACTGCAATCTCTGCCTCCTGGGTTCAAGGGATTCTCCTGCCTCAGTCTTCTGAGTAGCTGGGATTACAGGCACCTGCCACCATGCCTGGCTAATTTATTTTTTATTTTTAGTAGAGACTTGGTTTCACCATGTTGGCCAGGCTGGTCTCAAACTCCTGACCTCATGATCCGCCCGCCACGGCCTCCCAAAGCGCTGGGATTACAGGCATGAGCCACTGCGCACGGCCTGGACTGTTTTTGTTTTTTAAAAAGCCATTACCACCTGTGTTAGATACATTAGTACAAATCTGTGGAATCTGATTTTTATTCCTCTGGAGCTAATGCTTGATCTAATAGTTGCTACTAAGTACTGGTGAAAAAATATTTCAAAAAGTACATAAAACACTCTAGGATACAGAGAAGATCTCGGCCACAGGGCTCTTTCCTGGTTTTCATCTTTCTGAGTCTTCCTTAACATGCCTCGTGTGTGTTCCTACAATAGTCCTATCCTGGCTATCGTGCCCTCTAGGATGTGTTCTTGGTCATCTTAACCACTTTCTACAGATAAGGGAGGAAATCCTGAGGATGCTAGAGTCAGATAAAGGCCATTGTCCCAACTCTACCTCTCTACAGCCTGGGTGACCTTAGCCATGTTAGTGTTGGGTATCAGTGGCTCATGTCTGTAATCCCAGCACTTTTGGGAGGCCAAGGTGGGAAGACTACTTGAGCCCAGGAGTTTGAGACCAGCCTGAGTAACATAGGGAGACCAGGTCTGTACAAAAAATACAAAAATTAGGCATGGTGGCACATGCCTTTAGTTCCAGCTACCTGGGAGGCTGAGGCGAGAGGATCACTTGAGCCTGGGAGTTCAAACTCACAGCTATGATTGTACCACTGCAATCCAGCCTGAGCAACAGAGCAAGACCCTGTCTCAAAAAAAAAAAAAAAAAAAAGGCCCGGAGATAGTGGCTCATGCCTGTAATCCCATCACTTTGGGAAGGCGAGGTGGGTGGATCACCTGACGTCAGGAGTTTGAGACCAGCCTGGCCAACATGATAAAACCCCATCTCTACTAAAAATACAAACATTAGCTGGGTGCCTGTAACCCAGCTACTCGGGAGGCTGAGGCGGGAGAATCCCTTGAACCCAGGAGGTGCAGGTTGCAGTGAGCCGAGATCATGCCACTGCACTCCAGCCTGAGTGACAGAGCAAAATTCCGTCACAAAAAAACAAAGGGTAAGTATAGACTGCTCTTCCCAAAGTGGCTCTGGCCAGGCATGGTGGCTCATGCTAGTAATCCCAGCACTTTGGGAGGCCAACATGGGAGGATCACTTGAACCCAGGAGTTCAAAACTACCCTAAGCAACATAGGGAAACTCCATTTCCCCGCCCGACCTCCACTCTTCTTAAACCAGAAATTAAAGCTGGGCACAGTGGCTCACGCCTGTAATCCCAGCACCTTGGGAGGCCGAGGCGGTTGGATCACCTGAGGTCAGAAGTTTGAGACCAGCCTGGCCAACATGAAGAAACCCCATCTCTACTAAAAATACAAAAATTAGCTGGGTGTGGTGACTGGCGCCTGTTATCCCAGCTACTCGGAAGGCAGGAGAATCACTAGAACCCAGGAGGCAGAGGTTGCAGACTGCGCCACTGCACTCCAGCCTGGGCAACAAGAGTGAAACTCCATCTAAAAAAAAAAAAAACAAAGGATATATCACTCTTGGCGGGGGGGTGTGTGTGGCAGATATGGGGCAGTTGAAGATATTAACATGTTTAACGTGGGTTGAGAACGGCGGTTTTCAAGTCTGTTAGCATTCATCAGGATCATCTGAAGAGCTTATTAGAAAACAAATTTGGTACACAATATTAGCCGGGCGAGGTGGTGGGCGCCTGTAGTCCCAGCTACGCGGGAGGCGGAGGCAGGAGAATGGCGTGAACCCCGGGGGGGCGGAGCCTGCAGTGAGCCGAGATCGCGCCACTGCACTCCAGCCTGGGTGAAAGAGCGAGACTCCGTCTCAAAAAAACAAACAAACAAATTTGGGGCCAGGTGCAGTGGCTCACACCTGTAATCCCAGCACTTTGGGAGGCCGAGGCGGGTGGATCAGGAGGGCAGGAGTTTGAGACCAGCCTGACCAACATGGAGAAACCCCGTCTCTACTAAAAATACAAAAATTAGCCGAGTGTGGTGGCGCGTGCCTGTAATCCCAGCTACTCGGGAGGCCGAGGCAGGAGAATTGCTTGAACCCGGGAGGTGGACGTCGTGGTGAGCCGAGATCGCACCATTGCACTCCAATCTGGGTAACAAGAGCGAAACTTGGTCTCAAAAAAAAAGAAAAGAAAAGAAAACAAATTTGGGTTGGATGCAGTGGCTTATGCCTGTAATCCCAGCACTTTGAGAGGCCAAGGCGGGTGGATCAACTGAGGTGAGGAGTTTGTGACCAGCCTGGCCAACATGGTGAAATCCCATCTCTACTAAAAATACAAAAATTAGTCAGGAATGGTGCCTCACACCCGTAATCCCAGCTACTTGGGAGACTGAAGCAGGAGAATCACTTGAACCCGGGGAAGCGGAGGTTGCAGTGAGCCGAGATCACACCACTGCACTTCAGCTTGGGTGACAGGGCGAGACTCCATCTCCATCTCAAAATTAAAACAAAACAAAACAAAACAAAACAAAACAAAAAAACCCAGACAAATTGGGGGTAGTGTCCAGCAAAATTCTGATTTAGTAGGTCAGGATGGATCCCGAGATAGGCATTTTTTTTTTTTGAGGCGGAGTCTCGCTCTGTCGCCCAGGCTGGAGTGCAGTGGCGCAACGAGATAGGCATTTCTAACAAATTCCCAGTTGCTGACGCTGCTACACTGCCCTGGAACACGTGTCTCAGCTGTATTTCCAGCATTGGCCACATGAGGGGGCAACAATGTTTTATTAGTATCTCAAAGGCCTCACTGCATTTAGGCCCAAAGTGGGTAGTTTCACCTTCCCCTTGCCCAGGCTTGGTATGTGTGTGGGAGGGGTGTTCGGGTCAGTCTGTTGTTGCTGTGTGCACTGGGAGAAGACCTGAGAAGACAATCTAAGGACCAGGCTAGGGCGTGAAATACCAAAGAAGTATACAGCTCAAGTGAAAAAACCCAAACATGTCACAACCTAGTGGTCACAACTTTGTGTCTCTTTCTTTCTGGTTCCATTTCCTGCCTGCTTCTCACCTTTCTTCTATCTCCTGCAACAAGCCACAAGAACCTTTAAAGAGAGCTTAAAGTTTTTACTGTATTTTAGGAATGAGCTCGGCCAAGCGTGGTGGCTCACACCTGTAATCCCAGCACTTTGGGAGGCCGAGGCGGGCAAATCCCAAGGTCAGGAGATGGAGACCATCCTAGCCAACATAGTGAAACCCCGTCTCTATTAAAAATACAAAAATTGCCGGGCGCTGTGGCTCACGCCTGTGATCCCAGCACTTTGGGAGGCCAAGGCGGGCAGATCACAAGGTCAGGAGGTGGAGACCATCCTGGCTAACAAGGTGAAACCCCTTCTCTACTAAAAATACAAAAACTTAGCCGGGCATGGTGGCGGGTGCCTGTAATTCCAGCTACTCAGGAGACTGAAGCAGGAGAATGGCATGAACCCGGGAGGTGGAGCTTGCAGTGAGCAGAGATCGCGCCACTGCACTCCAGCTTGGGCAACAGAGCGAGACTCCATCTCAAAAAAAAAAAAAAAAAAATTAGCCGGGCGTGGTGGCACGCACCTGTAGTCCCAGCTACTCGGGAGGCTGAGGCAGGGGAATCGCTTGAATCCAGGAGGCAGAGGTTAAAGTGAGCCGAGATCACGCTACTGCATTCCAGAATGGTGACAGAGCAAGACTCCGTCTCAAAAAAAAAAAAAAAAAAAAAAGAATGAGCTCATTTTCTTTCAAATCATTTATGAAAATTCGGCCGGGCATGGTGGCTCACACCTGTAATCCCAGCACTTTGGGAGGCCGAGGCAGGTGGATCACCTGAGGTCAGGAGTTCGAGACCAACCTGACCAACATGGTGAAACCCTGTCTCTACTAAAAATACAAAAAATTAGCCGGGCATGGTGACTGATGCCTGTAATCCCAGCTACTCTGGAGGCTGAGGCAGAAGAATCGCTTGAACCCAGGAGGCGGAGGTTGCAGTGAGCTGAGATCGTGCCATTGCACTCCAGCCTGGGTGACAGCAAAACTTCATCTCAAAAAGAAAAGAAAAAAATCAAAGGAACCTGTTTTTTTTTTTTTTTAGACAAGAGTTTCACTCTTTTGCCCAGGCTGGAGTGAAATGGCACGATCTTGGCTCACTGCCCCCTGGGTTCAAGGAGTCTCCTGCCTCAGCCTCTTGAGTAGCTGGGATTGTAGGCACCTGCCACCACGCCTGGCTAATTTTTGTATTTTTAGTAGAGACAGGGTTTCACCATGTTGTCCAGGCTGGTCTCGAACTCCTGACCTCAGGTGATCCACCTGCCTTGGCCTCCCAAAGTGCTGGGATTACAGGTGTGAGTCACGGCACCCGGCCTACCTGTTCCTTTTTACTTAACGTAAAAACTTTAGATTATATAAAGAGAAGATTTTCCTTGTTTTTTGCAGGGGGAGAGAGGTTGAACATTTCATTCATTTCACTACAATGATGTTTCTTCACCAAGCCCTGCAGGCACTTTTCTCTCTAACGTTTCAGTCTGTTTTTCCTTTCTGCTTCCATTTTTTCCCTCTACAATACCCTCGTGATGTTCAACGTTCTCTTCCTGTCAATCCTTCCCCAGGTGCAATGGGTCTATCTTCAATTCAGAATCATTATCCTATTTCTTTCATTCCTACTCCTGGGCAGTAGACCTAAGGTTGAAAAATCACAAAATCCTACTATCTTAGCCCAGTACAAATTAATATTAGCATTGATTCTACACTTACTGCTGCTCAGCAAACTTTTTTTTTTTTTTGAGACGAAGTTTCGCTCTCGTTGCCCAGGCTGGAGTCCAATGGCACGATCTCCGCTCACTGCAACCTCCACCTCCCAGGTTCAAGTGATTCTCCTGCCTCAGCTTCCTGAGTAGCTGGGATTACAGATGCGTGCCACTATGCCTGGCTAATTTTTGCATTTTTAGTAGAGACGGTGTTTTGCCAAGTTGGTCAGGCTGGTCTCGAACTCCTGACCGCAGATATCAGCCTGCCGCGGCCTCCCAAAGTGCTGGAATTACAGGCATGAGGCACTGTGCCCGGCCTACTCTTCTTGATTCTCTGGCACCAAAGCTTGGGAAAAAGTGAGTCCCATCCACTGCGAGCAACATTTTCCCTTCTCTTCACATGGAAATATCTGAGTCTACATTATCTCCCTTCCATTCTTAGATGAAGAGAATCTTCTTTCCAAAGTAATATTGAGCTGTTCTCCTGGCATCTCTTTTCCTTGTCTCCCCACACCCACTATTTGCCACCTAGCAGCCAGGAGCAATTTTGTAAAAATGAAAACTGGATCAGTTTGCACTCCTGGCTAAACAGAACCAACGGCCTTCCATTGCTCAGCCTCTCCTGATCACATCCCAACCTGCTGTCAAGGCATATAAGGCCCCGTGTGTATTGGCGCGTGCTCAAGTTCTCAGCTCCAGCCATTCCTTGACCATGTCCAGCTCTTTTCAGCCTCAGGGTCTTTGCCTTCCCTGAAGGCTCTCCTTTCCTACCTTCAGGCTTTGGCTTTAATGAGGCTGAGGTGGGAGGATAACTTGAACCCAGGAGTCTGAGACCAGCCTGGGCAACAAAGCAAGACCTCTTTGCTACAAAAAAATTAAAAAATTGGCTGGGCATGTTGGTAAACACTTGTAGTCCCAGCCACTTGAGAAGCTGAGGTAGGAGGATCACTTGAGCCCAGAGGGTTGAGGCTGCAGTGAGCCATGATTGTGCTACTGCACTCCAGCCTGGGAAACAGAGGGAGACCACATCTCAAAACAACAAACACATTTCTACAATGTTTACTATGTGTACCACATATGTGCATCACTTGTAGGTAATAAGTTGTTTATAAATAAAACAATTTAATTTGGTTAATGAAATTTCCATGTGCTACCATGGAAATGTTTCCCTTTCGTGTTCCATTTCTATGCTGCTTTTTGGAGGGCATACTTTTGCCCACATTTAGGTGAGTTATTAATTCCATTAACAGCATGTATGATTGGCTACAGGGATCACAGAAGTTAAAACATATACACTGGAGGAGATAAATTTTGTGGCCAGGTGCCGTGGCTCATTCCTGTAATCCCAGCACTTTGGGGAGCCTACGAGAGAGGACTGCTTGAGGCCAGGAGTTTGGGACCAGCCTGGGCAATATAGCAAGACCTCATCTTTACAAAAAAAAAAAGAAGAGAGAGAGAGAGAGAGATGAAATTTATGCCTGTGGGGGAAAGTTATTTTGGAGTACTTAAAGTACTTTTCTCACTTATGTTTGAAGTAGTGAAATTAGTGACCAAATACTTGAAATGCAAGCTGGTATTCACTTTATAAATAACATTCCTATATATTTTATGTATCATCTCAACTAGACTAGCGAACTAAAAACTTAAAAATGCAAAAGTATAGGCCAGGTGCGGTGGCTCATGCCTGTAATCCCAGCACTTTGGGAGGCCAAAGTGGGCAGATCACCTGAGGTCAAGAGTTTGAGACCAGACTGGCCAACATGGCAAAACCCGATCTCTACTAAAAGTACAAACTTAGCCGGGCGTGGTGGCACATGCCTGTAATCTCAGCTACTTGGGAGGGTGAGACAGGAGAATCACTTGAACCCAGGAGGCAGAGGTTGCAGTGAGCCAAGATCACGCCACAGCACTCCAGCCTGGCAACAGAGCAAGACTCCATCTCAAAAAAAAAAAAAAATTATAATATGAAATACATATCACAAAAGCAACAGAATTTAAGGCACTTTACGTATTATTACACATTGAATCCCCTAATAACCCTGTGAAGTAGGTACTACCAACTTCATTTTACAGATGAGAAAAGAGGTATCAAGAGGCTAATGGCTTGTCCAAGGTCACTGCCAAGACCCTGACTTTTCCCCCTCAAATTCCATAAGAGGCATGTTTCTTGATGTCTTTTGTTTTGTTTTGTTTGAGACAGAGTCTCGCTCTGTTGCCCAGGCTGGAGTGCGGTGGCGCAACCTCGGCTCACTGCAACCACTGCCTCCCGAGTTCAAGTGATTCTCCTGCCTCAGCCTCCTGAGTAGCTGGGACTACAGGCGTGCACCACCACGCTCGGCTAATTTTTTTGTATTTTTAGTGGAGATGGGGTTTCAACATGTTGGTCAGGGTGTTCTCGAACTCCTGACCTCATGATCTGCCTGCCTCCCAAAGTGCTGGGATTACAGGCATGAGCCACCATGCCCGGCCTCCTTATTTCTAATTTAGAGTGTTCCCTGACTATGCAGCTATCTCCACACCAAAACTTCACTTCCTGTATGAAGCTTGTACTTGAGGTCCAGTATTATATATTCACTTGGCTGGAAAACAATTTCCCCAAATTAAATGTCCAAACATTAAATCTTAGCCACACAGCTCTCCATATTCCCTCTGCAACTGGATACATCTCCTATCACTCCCTTCTCCCCAACCACCACATCTGCTCTTTCCATCTGCCCTTTTCTTTCCATCCCTATATCCCCTAGCTAGTTTAGGATTCAGTTACCCCATTCCCGTAACAAAAGTTATGTATGGGCTTCACCCTGCAGGTTTCTACAGCACGCCTTGCACATCACCACCTAATACCACTACCCACCATTTGCATTTTACTTTCCAAACTCATCTCCTCAGTCTAACTCTTAAGAAAAATGGCCACAGCAGCTATCATCCATTAACTCCCAGGCAGCTTGTTCTTCCCCGCAAGCCTTAGATCTGCTCTTTTCCTACTTCTGAAAAACGGCTCCCTGGTCCCTGATTATTATTATTATTATTTTTTTTTTGAGACGGAGTCTCGCTCTGTCACCCAGGCTGGAGTGCAGTGGCGCAATCTTGGCTCACTGCAAGCTCCGCCTCCCGGGTTCACGCCATTCTCCTGCCTCAGCCTCTCCGAGTAGCTGGGACTACAGGCGCCCGCCACCACGCCCGGCTAATTTTTTGTATTTTTAGTAGAGACGGGGTTTCACCGTGGTCTCGATCTCCTGACCTCGTGATCCGCCTGCCTCGGCCTCCCAAAGTGCTGGGATTACAAGCGTGAGCCACCGCGCCCGGCCTGGTCCCTGATTATTCAAATCATTATTTTTCAAGATCTACCCTCAAGTGACCCTGTCAAATAATCAAGCCCTGGATAACCTGTCCCTTTTTTTGAGTATGTGGCAACTTAGAATCTAGAGTACTACATATTAGACAATTGATCAAATTATCTATTCATGCTTACTTTTAAGTCTTCTCTAACCAGACTATTAATGAAGGCAGATCTTGTCTCTTCCCGTCTTATATACCCCACAGTACTGTACATTTTGGCTAGATGATTTAATAATTTTTGAGAGGATCAATACCCTGGTCCCTGGCCACAGGGCAGAGCACCTCCTCATTCATGAGATTAACTTGGACAATGAGACCCAAATTCTGGCTAGGCGTCGTGGCTCACGTCTATAATCCCAGCACTTTGGGAGGTCGAGGTAGGAAGACTGCCTGAGGTCAGGAGTTCAGGACCAGCCTTAAGCAACATAGCAAGACACTGTCTCTACTAAAAATTAAAAAATAAATAAATAAATTAGTTGAGTGTGGTGGCACATGCCTGTAGTCCCAGCTACTCAGGAGGCTGAGATGGAAGGACTGCTTGAGCACAGGAGGTTGACGGTACAGTGCACTCTAGCCTGGGCAACACAGCAAGACCCTGTCTCAGAAAAAAGAAAAAAAAAATTGGGCACAGTGGCTTACCCCTATAATCCCAGCACTTTGGGAGGCCAAGGTAGGTGAATTACTTGAGGTCAAGAGTTCGAGACCAGCCTGACCAACATGGTAAAACCCTGTCTCTATTAAAAACACAAAAATTAGCTGGGCCTGGTGGTATGTGCCTGTAATCCCAGCTACTCGGGAGGCTGAGGTAGGAAAACTGCTTGAACTCGGGAGGTGGAGGCTGCAGTGAGCCAAGATCATGCCACTGCACTCTAGCCTGAGTGAAAGGGCAAGATTATGTCAAAAAAAAAAAAAAAAGGAAAGAGACCCATGTTCCAAGACGGAAGGTATGAATCACTTTGCTTTTTCCTTGCATGAAGGGTTGAGGGAAAGGAATCCTATGATCCTTAAACAGCAAACGCTGTCAGCAAGACTGCAAACAAGATCCATTTAGTGGGGAAGAGGGGACTATTAAAAGCTGCTAGAAAACTGAATAAAGCAAATCAAGACTGAGAACAGTTCCAACTCCCATCAATCTCCAAACAGTGACAGGTCGGCAGCAACTCCTTTCCTTTATTTCTTCCCCTTGTAAAGGGAAATTCAAGTTCAGTAGCATTCCTTTCCTGCCCCAAGTCCTCAACCAGACAAGAGGCTGCAGGCACCAAATCTTGGGCTGGATAATGGCAAAGGCCTCAGAAGCTCACCTCCAGCTCTGAGCTTCAACAGCTGTTTGTACCAGTGAGTCAGCATTAAATCCACCAGAAAAGAACAGCACCACCCAAAGACCAGGGGGCAGCTGGGGTGAAGCTGTAGCGTAAACCAGAGGCAGGCTTCTGAGTGATGAGAGTCTTGAGACAATAGGCCACATAAACTTGGCTGGATGGAACCTCACGATAAGGTGGTCACCTCTTGTTTGTTTAGGGGGTGCCAAAGATAAGGCCAGCTCAGTTATATGAAGAAAAGCAGAACAAACAAGTCTTTCAGAGAAATGGATCCTGGTCACATCAAGGTCACACTCCACCTTCATGTGCCTGAGTGGTTGCCAGGTCAGCTGCAGGCCAGAGGCAGTCTTCAGAGGAGAAGGGGAGACCACAGGGGACTTCTAGGCCACACAAGTATGTCTCTCAGGAGATTTCTGGGAAGGAAAGCTCACTCTCGGGGCCGGCTGACCATGACTTCACCCAGGGCCTCCAACACCTCCCGCTTGTAGTCTTCAAAGTCACCATCGATTTGGCTAACACTCTGCTCCTCCACCACCCACAGCTGGCAGTTGGTTTCTGTGATGAGTCGGGCATCATGGCTGACGACGATCACAGCTTTGAAGAAAGATAGCAAGAACAGAGGGCAGGAAGAAAGGAGGAAGAGGGGAATCAGAACATGAAATAAGGGAGTCCTAGGCCCTTCTGTAGTGAAGGACACTACAGCTTGGTCCCCATGGAGCAGGGAGGAGGGCACACTCTCAGCTGACTTACCACCCTTGTATTCATTGATGGCCTCCCCCAGAGCATCAATAGATTCTATGTCCAGGTTATTGGTTGGCTCATCCTACAGAGGAGGAATTCCATGACTGAACACTGCAACTCCCATCTTCCATTACTGTTACCCTTATCCCTCTTCCCACAGCCCAGCTCACTCACCAAGATGAGGACATCGGGTTCCCGACAGGCCAGCTCAGCAAACACAACTCGCGCCTTCTGACCACCTGTAGCAAAGAAAGGGGAGGGCTGTCACACCTTCTAGCACCTCACATTCTGAAGGCAAACCCTCAAGATGTGCTAGTTTGTGAGCTGAGGCTCCCTCATTCTCGGTTCCTCTAGGTACAGTTTGTAGACATGAATGATAAGGTGAAGGGCACCCTCCCTGGCCCCTGCAGTGGTACCAGAGAGTTTGCAGATCTGGATGGTGTGGGCGTGACTCTCCAGGCCGAAGCGGCCCAGGCACTTGCGGGCATCCTGGTAGGGCAGGTTGAAGCCCCGCTGCAGGTACTCAGTGGGCGTCTCCTCCATGCGTAGCTGCTCTGCGTACTGCTGGTTGAAGAAGCCAATTTTCTGCCCGAGAAGAGAGGGAGGTGGTCGGTTAAAGTCACACTTCCTCCATCAGATTATCATTCCCTAAATCCCAATGCCAACTTACCAGCCGGTGGTTCTTTCTCATTTCCCCGTGGGTCTGCAAGGGAAGAGAAAGTAGTTAAGAGGAGGGCAAGGGAAAAAGGTGCTGCAGCTCCATACATCAACTTTTTTTTTTCTGAGACGGACTCTCGCTCTGTCCCCCAGGCTGGAGTGCAGTGGCATGATCTCGGCTCACTGCAAGCTCCACCTCCCGAGTTCACGCCATTCTCCTGCCTCAGCCTCCCCAGTAGCTGGGACTACAGGCGCCTGCCACCACACCCGGCTAATTTTTTGTATTTTTAGTAGAGACGGGGTTTCACCATGTTAGCCAGGATGGTCTCGATCTCCTGACCTCGTCCATACACCAACTTTTCTGAAGGAGAGACAAACACCAGAAATGGGCCAGGGACAAGTATGCATAAGAAAAGGAATAGGGGCTGGGCACGGTGGCTCACGCCTGTAATCCCAGCACTTTGGGAGGCCAAGGAGGGCAGGTCAGGAGGCACTTGAGGTCAGGAGTTCGAGACCAGGCTGGCCAACATTGTGAAACCTTGTCTCTACTAAAAATACAATAATTAGCTGGGCATAGTGGGACATGCCTATAATCCCAGCTACTCAGGAGGCTGAGGCACAAGAATGGTTTTAACCCAGGAGGTGGAAGTTGCTGAGATCGCACCACTGCACTCCACCCTCGGGGACAGGGCAAGACTTTGTCTCAAAAAAGAAAAGGAACAGGGATGTTCCCCTAATATGACAAAGGCATGGTGAGCAAAGTAGAAGAGTTAAGGGGCAAAAGGGGAGTTAAGCAAAATAGAGGGAGAACAGGGACAAGCAGGAGGGACTAACCACAGCCAAAGAACACCTGCTCTCCATACAGCGAGACTCACGACTGGTACATCGTAGGGGCCTCATGTGGCAAGTTTAGTGTTTTGGGGAGGATCTAATAACACCTTTCTAAAGATCTAATCTCTGGATATGAGAAAATGGCCTCTCAACACTGCTGGAGGGAGCCGAAATGGCTACAAACTTTCTAACACACTAGATGGCAATATATTAGAAAAGTTCAAGTAAAATGGTAGACTTGGCTGGGCGCAGTGGCTCATGCCTGTAATCCCAGCACTTTGGGAGGCTAAGGCAGGCAGATCATGAGGTCAGGAGATCGAGACCATCCTGGCTAACACGGTGAAACCCTGTCTCCACTAAAAATACAAAAAATTAGCTGGGGGTGGTAGCACGCGCCTGTTGTCCCAGCTACTCAGGAGGCTGAGGCACGAGAATCGCGTGAACCCGGGAGACGGAGGTTGCAGTGAGCCGAGATTGTGCCACTGCACTCCAGCCTGGGTGACAGAGTGAGACTGTCTCAAAAAAAAAAAAAAAAAAAAGGTAGACTCATACGAAATAAGTAATTGCATAGAAAAATGCTTGATATATTTGGAAAAATCCAGCTACAAAAGAACTCATATGACAGCCTAATTTTGTTAAAAATTATATGCACATTTGCAAAGAAAAACGGAGAAAGATATCCACTAAAACATTAATACTGGTTATCTCAGCTGGGCGTGGTGGCTCACGCCTGTAATCCCAGCACTTTGGGAGGCTGAGGTGGGCGGATCACAAGGTCAGGAATTCGAGACCAGCCTGACCAACATGGTGAAACCCCGTCTCTACTAAAAATGCAAAAATTAGCTGGGCATGGTGGCGCGTACCTATAATCCCAGCTATTCAGGAGGCTGAGGCAGGAGAATATCTTGAACCTGGGAGGTGGAGGTTGCAGTGGGCCAAGATCGCACCGCTGCACTCCAGCCTGGGCGACAGTGAGACTCCGTCTCAAAACAAAACAATAACAACAAAAAAAAACTGGTTATCTCCAGATTTTTCTCTTGACTTACGCATTTTTTTTTTGAGACAGAGTCTCACTCTGTCACTTAGGCTGGAGTCCAGTGGCGCGACCTCGGCTAACTGGAACCTCTGCCCCCTGGACTCCAGCAATTCTCCTACCTCAGCCTCCTGAGTAGCTGGGACTACAGTCGTGCACCACCATACCCAGCTAATTTTTGTATTTTTAGTAGAGATGGGATTTCACCATGTTGCTCAGGCTGGTCTTTTTTTTTTTTTTTTTTTTTTGACGGAGCTTTGCTCGTTGCCCAGGCTGGAGTGCAATAGCGCAATCTTGGCTCACTGCAACCTCTGCCTCCTGGGTTCAAGTGATTCTCCTGCCTCAGCCTCCCAAATAGCTGGGATTACAGGCATGCGCAACCACGCCCGGCTAATTTTATATTTTTAGTAGAGATGGGGTTTCTCCATGTTGATCTCGAACTCCCGACCTCAGGTGATCTGCCCGCCTCGGCTTCCTAAAGTGTTGGGATTACAGGTGTGAGCCACTGCACCGGGCTCAGGCTGGTTTTTAACTCCTAAGCTCAAGTGATCTGCCCACCTCAGCCTCCCCCAAAGAGTTGGGATTATAGGCGTGAGCCACCACGCCAGGCCAATTTTTTTTTTTTTTTTTTGAGATGGAGTCTCGCTCTGTTGCCCAGGCTGGAGTGCAATGGTGCAATCTCAGCTCACTGCAACTCCCACCTCCCAGGTTCCAGCAATTCTGCCTCAGCTTCCTGAGTAGCTGGGATGTAGGTGCGTGCCACCACACACGGCTAAGTTTTGTATTTTTAGTAGAGGCGGGGTTCACTATGTTGGCTAGACTGGTCTGGAACTCTTGACCTCAGGTGATCCCTGTGGGGATTACATGAGTGAGCCACTGTGCCCGGCCCATTTATGCAATTTTTAATCGTTCTATAAAAGACATGTATTTCTTGTATAACCAAAACACGTGGGTGTGCCCCCCAGTTCTATCTTAATTCTCTTAGCTCTCCTCCATGATCTAAGCTCTTTCCTCCTCTACTGCCCCTCTTAGGGAAATGAATCATCTATGATGAGTTCTGTATTTAACTCTACATTCTCGAGAGGCTCCCTGATTCCAGCTTCTGGCAAAAGCAGCTGTGTCTTCACATTTCTCATGCTCTCTCTTCTTGGCTCCAGGACTCACCGGTGTCAGCTTGCCAGTCAGCAGCAGGAGTAGCGTACTCTTCCCCACACCATTAGGGCCCACAATGCAAACTGCAAGATGGAAGACAGGTGGTCAAAGAGGTCCCCAGAGACTCTCCCTGTGGCTCCTGCTACACATCCCTGAGCCAACCCCGCCAACTCACTCCTTGAATCCATGTCGATGCCAAAATCCAAGTTCTTAAAGAGTGGTTTCTGTCCCTCGTAGCCGAATGTCACACCTGAAGGCCAGGAAAAGAAGCAATTTATATTCTTTTCAGTCCCTGCAAAGTCCCTCTCATGTGCTGGCCTTGGAAAACAGGAGCAATTTCAGCCTTGGTGGAGAATTTGGGGTGCACATACATGCTTCTGGTGCTTCCTGTGGAGGAGCAGAGGTCCACAGCACTCACCATGCAGACCCAGCACGGGAGGGCTGAGTGGTGGGGGGTCTGGAAAAGTGAAGCGCACAGTGTACTCCTTAGGGCGCTTCAGGAGCTCAGGGGCCTCCTGGGATTCCTCATCTTGGTTTTTCCGTCGGCATTTCTGCTGCTTCCGAGTCAGGGCTTCCTTCGTTTGTTTTTCCTGGAGAGAAAGAGGAAAAAAGAGAAATCTGAGCCCTGCACAGCAGTCCTTGAAATGCAGGCCAGCGTTCCAGAGTCTCCTTCTTCCTCCACTGTAAGGAGAGAAGAGTGGCCCCCAGCCCAGAAGTCCCTCAGGTGCTCACCGCCTGCTTGGTGGACTTCCCGCCTGCCTTCAGCTCCTTCAGCTTTTTCTCTTGCTTCTCATACTGTTTCAGCAGTTCTTTCTGCTTCTGCTGGTACATCTTTTTGAAGGTCACTGGGGCAGAAGAGGGGACTGGGCATCAATGGTTGCTCCTCTCCCCAGCAAAGGGACAACCAGGGACTGGTGGTGACGGGGTAGGCATCACTGTCTGGAATTCTGACAGGATTCAGTTTATCTAAATAGGCCCTCCCACTCAGGCCTCTTTTCGAGGTTCTATCTCTTCCCTGCATCCACACACAATCCTACTTACTGTAATTGCCCCTATAGTAGTGGAGCCGCTGGGCATCGAGGTGGATGATATCAGTGCAGACATCATCCAAGAAGCCCTGGTCATGGGAGACGATCAGCAAGGTCTTCCGCCAGCCCTGGAGGTAGCTGGGTTTCAGAGAACAGGGTGTAAGTGTCACAGTGGTCAAGTGAGAGAGAAGTCAGGGGAAGCAGGCAGACAACGGGGGCTGGGAGGGAAAGGGGGGTCTGAATAGAGCTGTCACAGGCACAGTAGAGAAGGGCTAAAGGAAAACAGGGCAGGGAGGGAAGGGGAAGAAAGTGCAGAATGGGAACCAATGATGCAAAGGCCGTAACGCACTTATTGAGCCAGATGACAGCGTTGAGGTCCAGGTGGTTGGTGGGCTCATCCAGCATCAGCAGTGTGGGCTCCATGAACAGTGCCCTAGAGGGTGGGTAGCAGAGGGCAGGGTCAGGGAGAGAAAGATCCTTGCTCAGACAACGCCAGAGAAAACTCAGGGAGATAGAGCCTGAGACCATGAACGCTCCTTCCCAAGCTCTCCTCAGAGAAGTTCTTGGGCAGGATACGGTTTAATTTTTTTTGAGACAGGGTCTCGCCCTGTTGCCCAGGCTGTCATGCAGTGGCACAATCAGGGCTCACTGTAGCCTAAATCTCCCAGGTCCAAGTGATACTTCTACTTCAGCCTCCAGAGTAGCTGTGACCACAGCGTGAGCCACCATATCCAGCTAATCTTTAAATTTTTTGTAGAGACAGGGTCTCCCTATGTTGCCCACGCTAGGATATGTTTTTTTCCCCCTTTTGTGAAGATAGAGTCTCGCTATATTGCCCAGGCTGGTCTCAAACTCCTGGGTTCAAGATAATCCTCCTGTCTCTGCCTTCCAAAGTGCTGGGATTACAGGCATGACCCATTGTGCCCAGGTGCAGGGTATGTTGATGAGAACTCACCAAGTAGGGAGAGAAATAGAGAAAAACCCTGAGTTCTCACAACACAGATAGTAAGAGGGAGAGGTAAGCCTAGAGCCTCCCTATTGGCCTTGGAAGAATGAGAAAGGAAAGAGGGAAAGGGCCCTGGTGGTCTGAGGCTGGAAGGGAGGGCAGTGAGGTGAATGGCCCACCTGGCCAGGGAGACACGCATGCGCCAGCCCCCTGAGAACTTCTGTGTGGGTCGATTCTGCATTTCAGGGTCAAAGCCCAGGCCAGCCAGGATCCGCCGTGCTTTGGCCTCTGCAGCTGCCGCCCCAGTGGCCCGCAATTCTTCATACACCTGGGAGGAGGGAGAAGAGGACACATGTCTGAGGGTCCCAGGAACCCCCGAGTCTTAGCCTGTGTCCCCTGCGCCATCTCCTCTACCTTCTCTAGCCTCTCAGCAGCTGTGTCATCCCCTTGTTCCAGCTGTCCCTGAAGCCGCCGCTCCTCTTCCAGCAGCTTCAATCGCTTGGTGTCAGCTCGAAGAACAGCCTGGACTGCTGGTGTCTCATCTGCTACCACCTCTGGGAGGCAGAGGGAGAACAGTCAGGCAGCCTCAAGAGCCAAAAGTCTCATCCTTCTTTCCCTTCAATTACATTTCTGTTTTGCCTGACCCTGCCCAGCTCTTTGTACTTGTTCCAAATAAAACACTCTCAAGTTCCTCATTGACCCTCCCCTCCTTTCCTTAGCATCCCTTTCCCGGTCTCCAGTCTCCCTCCACATCCCTTCCAACTCCATAGCCACAGTTTCTTCTATTCTTGGCTGGCTTTTCTACCCAACTGCCCACCCCACCAAGCCCCTTTTCTCCCCACTGGCCTCACCCTGCTCACACAGCAACACATCAATGTTGGGAGGGATGCTCAGGGCTCGGTTGGCAATGTGCTTGAGGAGCGTGGTCTTGCCCTTGCTGGGGAATAAAAGCTATTAGGACCTGGCCACCACTGAGAAATCTCTTCTTTTCCCTCCAGGCCCTTTTTTGCCTCCAGCTCCCTCCTCTTCTCACCCATTGGGCCCCACCAGCCCGTAGCGGCGGCCGGCTACAATGTACAGGTCTGCGTTGACGAACAGCTCCTTGCCATGAGCAGAGATGCTGAACTTCTCCAGCTGCAGCCATCAGGAAAGAGGTGGCAGAGGGAAGGGATGATCACATGAAAATTCTCCCTTTGGGACAGGAGCGGCCACTTTCTCCCTGCAGGGAAGCCTCTGACAAACCGCTACCTCCAGCATAATCCCCTTCCTCTCCCCACAGCCGGTCCCCGCCCTGTTCACTGCCTGTAATGGGAGCCCCACGCATCCTCAGCTAGTCTAGTCTGTCCCACACTATTTTCTGCCAAGGGTGGACCCCACTTCTACTGGTTTTTCTATCTTCTTGCTCAAGTTGGCAGAACCTAAGGTGTGGAAAATGCCTCCAATCTTTCTTCCCACTGAACTAACCCATTCACACACCACAGCCACTCAGGGAAGATGAGAGAACTGGCTCTTCCCTAGGTAAGTGGACTGGAAGGGGCCCCTGGAGACCTTACCTTGATGTCAGATGCATTTTCTAACATGGCTTGGCGGGAGGACATCTCTGCCTGGGACACGGAGAAGTCATTTTCAGCTGCATTGGCTGCTTTTAATGAAGCCACTTGGCGCTCATACTCCATCTGAGAAGGTAGGAAAAACTACATTTGAAGCCACAGTCTACCGGTTTCCCATCACCATGAAACAGCCCATGCTGGCTGGGCATGCTGGCTCACGCCTGTAATCCCAGCACTCTGGGAGGCTGAGGCAAGTGGATCTCTTGAGCTCAGGAGTTTGAGACCAGCCTGGCCAACATGCTAAAATACTGTCTCTACAAAAAATACAAAAATTAGCCAGGCATGGTGGTGCCACCCATAGTCTCAGCTATTCGGGAGGCTGAGGTGGGAGGATCACTTGAGCCTGGTAGGTTGAGGCTGCAGTGAACAGAGATCACGTCATTGCACTCCAGCCTGAGCAACAGTGTGAGACCCTGTCTCAAAAAACAAACAAAAAACCCCAAAGTGAAACAGCCCATGTCATCAGACACTGAGATAAGGCTCACAGAACACAATTATTTTCTTACTCCGATTGTTTTACTTGGAGTAGCCCCCAAAGCTTTCCTTCGTGTCCCCAATCGCATGTCTCCTAGTTTAAGTATTTAAAAATACCACTAAGAACCAAGGTCTTACCTGTTTTTTCAGCTTTTTCTTCTCCTTTTTGCTAAGGTGAGCATAGGGATCATCTGCCTTAGACTCTCCTCCTTCCTCCTCCTCTTCTTCCCCTTCTCCTTCTTCCTCTGAACCCTGTGAGAACCCGGGGATGGTCAAAACTAGGGACTCCTGGCTGGGCGCGGTGGCTCATGCCTGTAATCCCAGCACTTTGGGAAGCCAAGGCGGGCAGATCCCGAGGTCAGGAGATCAAGACCAGCCTGGCTAACATGGTGAAACCCCATCTCTACTAAAAATACAAAAAATTAGCCGGACGTGGCGGCGGGAACCTGTAGTCCCAGCTACTCGGGAGGCTGAGGCAGGAGAATGGTGTGAACCTGGGAGGAGGAGCTTGCAGTGAGCCGAGATTGTGCCATTGCACTCCAGCCTGGGTGACAGAGGAAGACTCCGTCTCAAAAAAAAAAAAAAAACACTAGGGACTCCTTCTAGAACTCAGATTTCATATCATCTGCCCCCTGTCCCTGCCCCAGTTCCACAGCCAGCTCTTTCATTCACTACTCAGAGTCCTAAAATATCTTGGGATCCTCTCTCATTCTCATACCCAGCCCCTGGTCTCCCTGAGGTCCTTTATCAATTTCTGCTACCAGGAATGGTACAAGACAAATGGTATGAATGTGTATTTATGAAATGTGACAACACATATGTCCCTATAAATGTAACTCCCAATACAATGTAACTGAAGGTGGAGTAAATGGATTTCAAGAGTTTCATTTGTATAAAATGAGTTTCTGTGGTTTCCTTGTTAACATGCAAAGAAAAGATCAGGTAGCAGCTGTCCGGGCATGGTGGCTCATGTCTGTAATCCCAGCACTTTGGGAGGCCAAGATGGACAGATCATAAGGTCAGGAGATCAAGACCATCCTGGCTAACATGGTAAAATCCTGTCTCTACTAAAAACACAAAAAATCAGCCGGTCATGGTGGCACATGCCTGTAGTCCCAGCTACTTGGGAGGCTGAGGCAGAAGAATTGCTTGAACCCGGGAGGCAGAGGTTGCAGTGATCTGAGATTGCGCCTGGGCAATAGAGTGAGACCCCATCTCAAAAAAAAAAAAAAGATCAGGAAGCTCCAGCGCAGTCAGAGGAATCAAGCAGAATCACAGAATTAGGAAGTGCCAGACGCATAGGGACCCTAGAGATCTCCAGACTCCTCCTTCTATCACACAAAGGAGACAAGTGAGACCCAAGGGGATGGGAAGATGTATTCAAGGTCACAGAGCCAGTGAAGGCACAGCCAGGACCCAGATCATCTGAGATAAATTCCAGGCCCTTTCCTCACTGGATTAGGTGTTGCAAACTGCAGCCCATGGGCCAAGGCTGACCTGACACTTGTTTTTATATAGCTCCTGAACTTTATAAAAATAATTTTTGTATTTTCAAAGAGTTGTTAGAAAAAAAAAAAGGAATATGTGATAGAGATTGTATGTGGCCTGCAAAGCCAAAAACATTTACTATATGGCCCTTTATAGAAAAAGTTTGCTGGCTGGGCATGGTGGCTTACACCTGTAATCCCAGCATTTTGGGAGGCTGAGGCAGGAGGACTGCTTCAGCCCAGAAGTTCAAGACCAGCCTGAGCAACATAGTGAGACCTCGTCTCTCTACTAAAAATAAAGAAATTAGCCAGGGGTAGTGGTGCACACTTGTAGTCCCAGCTATTCAGGAGGCTGAGACAGGAGAATCTGTTGAGCCCAGGAGGTTGAGGCTTCAGTGAGCCGTGTTCACACCACTGCACTCCAGCCTGAGTGACAGAGTAAGATCCTGTGTAAACAAAAACAAAAACGAAACCACCACCCCCACCACTCTCCCCAAAAAAAAGAAAAGAAAAAAGGTTTGTTGGGATAATAACTATATCCTCAGATCCTGACTCTCCCATAAGGACCCTGGAAGCCCTAGTCCCTCATTCCACCTTCCCCCAACACCAAATACACACCTGCTCTGCCTTCTTGGCCTTCTCCTTCCCTTGTTTGGGAGGCTCCTTTTCCTTTATTATTTCTTCTTCTTTATCCTCTTCTTCATTGTCTAGAGCAGCGAATTTATTTTGAGGCTAATAGGGAAAAGACAGGTCTGATGAAATGCTTTAATTACTGGGCCCCAATACCTCCTCCTGCTAGTTACTCTCTCACCTTAGCCTTCCCTTTTGACTTCTCTTCCTTTCCCTTTTTGCCCTTGAGTGCAGGCTGCTGTTCCTCAGATACGGCCTGGAGGAGACACACATACACATTACACACATACATACAAATTATTGTGCTACTTTGCTGTGTAATAAGCATTTCTAGAGAGTCTACTGTGTTAACCATACACATGCTCCTCCATTTACAATCAGGTTGCATCCCGATAAACCCACCAGAAACTTAAATAAAAATGATAGTTCTTGGCCGGGTGTGGTGGCTCACACCTGTAATCCCAGCACTTTGGGAGGCCAAGGCAGGTGGATCACAAGGTCAAGAGATCGAGACCATCCTGGTCAACATGGTGAAATCCTGTCTCTACTAAAAATACAAAAATTAGCTGGGCATGGTGGTGCGTGCCTGTAATCTCAGCTACTCAGGAAGCTGAGGCAGGAGAACTGCTTGAACCCGGGAGGCGGAGGTTGCAGTGAGCCAGGATTACGCCACTGCACTCCAGCCTGGCAACAGAGTGAGACTCCGTCTCAAAAAAAAAAAAAAAAAGTTCCAACTTATGATGCGTTTATCTGGACATAACCCCATCATGAATTGAGGAGTACCCTAAATGAGTATGACTTTCACACCATCATAAAGTAGAAAAATCGTACGCCAAAGCAGAAGTTGGAGACCATCTATATTGAGTGCTGCTGACGAAAAATGAGACCCAGAAAAACCCTACCCTCCAGCTTCAGACTAGATAGCAAAGAGATAACTAGGGAACATCAGCAAGGCTAAGGATTATAAGTCAGGCACGTGCACCACTAGAGTGGGTGGCACTAGCACTGGAGGCTTTCTCGAGAGCTCAAATGGACATGTACTAAGATGCACATGCAGAAGAGTCACAAGTAGAAGAGCAAGGACCTGGGGCTTTGTTTCAGGTTCTGTACTTAAAGCAACAGAATCACTGTAGATTTCTGAGTGGTAAAAAGGGCATTTTTTTTTTTTTTTTGAGACGGAGTCTTGCTCTGCTGTCCAGGCTGGAGTGCAGTGCCTCAATCTCAGCTCACTGCAAATTCCACCTCCCAAGTTCAAGTGATTCTCCTGCCTCAGCCTTCCAAGTAGCTGGGATTACAGGCGC
Source organism: Hylobates moloch (assembly GCF_009828535.3). NCBI lineage: Eukaryota > Metazoa > Chordata > Mammalia > Primates > Hylobatidae > Hylobates > Hylobates moloch. The sequence goes on along the minus strand of NW_026652295.1, from coordinate 29,076,039 downwards.
ATGCCACCACGCCTGGCTGATTTTTATATTTTTAGTAGAGATGAGGTTTCGCCATGTTGGTCAGGCTGGTCTCGATCTCTTGACCTCGTGATTCGCCCACCTCGGCCTCCCAAAGTGCTGGGATTACAGGCGTGACCCACTGTGCCCGCCTGGGCATGTATTCTAAAAAGATGATTTTAACAGTATAAGTAAGACAGACCGAGAAGAGCTAGTTTAAAAGCAGGAAATTACTCCACCATGGCCAGAAGGTGCTAAATGGAGTGAGAGTGACTGATCGAGCCACCACTGTCACCTTATTGATCCGATTCTTCTCTGGCTTGGCAGGCTTAGGAGGATGTTTTTCTTCCTCCTCCTCTTCCTCACTCTGATCCTGAATCAGGGCTGCAAAAACATTACCACCCTAGAGAATGAAAGGGCCACAGAAGTCAGTAGGATGGTCAAGGTTGCATCCTTGGAGTCTCTGTTTACCACACAGATGGCTTACCTTGGTTTTCTTCCCTCCGCGGGGTTTTGGGGCAGGTACTGAAATGACAAGGGGAGAACATGAGATAGGAAAGAATTACGATGTCTGGCCCCCCAATTGAATCCAACTTGAAGATCAAGGTATGAGGTATCACTCTCCAGGACTCATGGATTCCAGGTACCCATTCCCCCTCAGGTCATTTACCTTCATCCTCCTCATCACTGGCTGGCACTGAGAGCTTCTTAAGACGCTCCATGAGCTCTTTCTCTTCTCCATCATCATCCACATCCTTCTTCCGCCTGCCTTTTCGGGTATCTCGCTTCTTTTTTTGCTGCTGAGAGCAAAAGAACAGTGAGAAAACGAAGCCCAGGCCCCTGCCATATTTCTGCCTCACAGAGGGTTCCCCAATCAGCTGAATGGAGCAACATGGGCTGGAAAGGGTTTGGTGGAGCCCAGATGCCTCCCAGGATTGGCGGGCCCTGTGGCACTTGTACCTGCTGTTGCTGTTGCTGTTGCTGCTGCTGCTGCTGCTGCTGCTCCTTCTCCTTGAGCACTTTCTCTTCTTCCCCAGCCTGTTTATCTTCTACTGCCAGCTCTTCAAAGAACTATAAAGGGAGTTAAGATACAGGTAAACATGTTTCCAAGAGCAATCCAATCAAGCTGTGCTCTGCCACACATGGGCCCACTGGCCCTCCACTCCACCCTCACCTTACCTCCTGTCTCTCTCTCTCTTTTTTGTTTTTGTGGAGAATGGAGTGTGCAGGTCTCAAACTCCTGGGCTTAAGCTATCCTCCCACCTCTGCCTCCCTAAGTGCTGGGATTACAGGCGTAGGCCACCGTGCCCAGCCTATCTCCTCTCTTGACAAGATCTTTTCTCCTCCCTTGGACCTCCCACCTCCTTCACATGGCTATTTATTTAGCTTGGAAACATCCATAGTCATTTCTTATCCTCAACCATCATTTTCTCACCGTTTTTTTGATCTTCTTGTCCTTCTTCCCTTTCTTCACCACTTTGTCTAGAAAGTTAAGCGGACATCGTGAATGCTTATCTACAAATTCCAAAGCAGCCTGATCTCCCCTGCAAAGATCTCTGTAGCCTCTATCCTATTTTATTATTTTTCTAGCTTAACTATCACTTCCTAAATATTTGTACTGTCTCACAACTCCTGCAGAAATAATCATCCCCATCTCTATTCACTCATCCAGTAAGTATTTATTTACTAAACAGCTACCATGTGTCAGATATTGTGCTAGCGTAGGGGATTATAGCAATGAACAAGACAACTGTGGTCTCCTCTGGAGCTTGCAGGCTACAGGAAGAGAGATTTTTAAATAGGTAATTCCAGGTGTACTGAAGGTTCCAAAAGAAAAGGAAAAGCCTACTTGGTGGTGGGGGAGAGGCTGGCTTCATCTCTGGTGGCGGCCTCTCTAAAAAGATGGCATTTAAGCTAATAACTGAAGTAATGAAGAGTATGAGAAGTTAGTCAGACACATCGTGTAATTCCAGTGCTGTGCACAGGCCCAGCTGTGAGAAAGCACACACACTGAAAGACAGGGAAAGGTTTGGTATGGCTAAGCTTACAGACTGAGGGGAGAATGGTGCAAGGTAAGGCTGGAGTGAGGGCCTTGTAGTAAGGTTAAGGAGTGGGGACTTTATTGGTATGATCACTTTCACACTTTAAAGTTTCACTCTGGCTTCAGAGTACAGCAAATGGGAGGGAATAAGCATAGTGGGAAATCTGTTGGGGAGGCTGTCAGAGTAGTCTGGGTGGTGGTGACAAAGGGACAGAAAAAAGAATTCATAGGATGGGGCTAGAGGTGGGGAATAAAGAGCACCCGGCCGGGCGCGGTGGCTCATGCCTGTAATCCCAGCACTTTGTGAGGCCAAGGCAGGCGGATCACTTGAGGTCAGGAGTCCAAGACTAGTCTAGTGAACATGGTGAAACCCAGACTCTACTAAAAATACAAAAAATTAGCCGGGCATAGTGGCGGGCGCCTGTAATCCCAGCTACTCAGGAGGCTGAGACAGGAGAATTGCTTGAACCCAGGAGGCGGAGGTTGCAGTGAGCTGAGATTGCGCTATTGCACTGCAGCCTGGGTGACAGAGCAAGGCTCTGTCTCAGGAAAAAAAAAAAAAAAAAAAAAAAAAAAAAAAAAAAAAAAAAAAAAAAAGAGCACTCAGAGATGACTCCTATGTTTTTAGCTGGCAAAATTAGCCGGGCTAAGTGGTACCATTTATTAATTAAGGAGGCAGTGGAAGAGAAGGTCTTATAGAAAGGAAGAAGATATTATAAATTCAATTTGGGAGATATGTGTATATACACACGTATACAACACCCACACACCCTCCTTTTTTTTTTTTTTTTTTTAAGAGACAGGGTCTTGCTCTGTCACCCAGGCTGGAATGCAGTGGCATGATCATAACTCACTGTAACCTTAAATTCCTAGGCTCAGGTGATCTTCACGCTTTAGCCTCTTGAGTAGCTAGGACTACAGGCAAGCGCCACCATGCCTGGCTAATTAAAAAATAATAATAATTTTTAGAGAGGAGGTCTCACTATGTTGCCCAGGCTAATCCTGAACCTCTGGCCTCAAGCAATCCTCCTGCCTCAGCCTCCCAAACTGTTGGAATTACAGGCCTGAGCCACTGTGCCTGGCCAGGGGGACACGTTATTTGTAAAACCTACAGGTCATGTAAATAGAGTTATCTGGTAAGCAAATGAACACCTGGGTCTATGCCTTACTTGTCCTGCTTGAATATTATAGCACACATCACATTGTGTCATATTTACCTGTCTGTGTGCTTTCATTCTAGAGAGTAACCTGAGAGACTGTTTAGCCTGTATTCCCAGTAAAGCCAAAACAGATTCAACAGATTCTAGCTCTCCCCCTCTGTCCATCCTTGTTTCCCTGAAGGTAGAGGACCATATCCAACTTCCTCCCCTACTGGAGGCAGCCAGCAGCCTCATGATTTCCCTTCAGGCTTAGGCCTATTTATTATCTTCTCTTCTAAAATATCCCTTCCATCCACTGCTATCTAATTCTACCCGTAAGCATTTCAGTATTTAACATTACAAAAAAAAAAAAATTGGACGGGTGCGGTGGCTCACACCTGTAATCTCAGCACATTGGGAGGCCAAGGTGGGTGAATCACGAGGTCAGGAGATTGAGACCAGCTTGGACAACATGGGGAAACCCCATCTCTACTAAAAATACAAAAATTCGCTGGGTGTGGTAGAGCACGCATGTAGTCCCAGCTACTTGGGAGACTAAGGCAGGAGAATCGCTTGAACCTGGGAGGTAGAGGTTGCAGTGAGCCAAGATCGCGCCACTGCACTCCAGCCTGGGTGACAGAGCTAGACTCTGTCTCAAAAAAAAAAAAAGTCAATGGTATCCACCATCTATTACATTAAAATATTCTCAGACTAGAATTCCATGTATTCCAAAGTAATCATTTATTCAGGAAAGTTTTATGGTGCATCTACTTTTCCAAAAAACTAGAGGTAACAAGAGACAATCCCAATAATTAAAGGCTTCACAGACTAAAACAGCCCTACCCTATCTTTTCTGTTTCCCTACCCACACCTGTGGTCTCGATACTGGCTTCTTTCTGATCCTTTATGAAGTCCCAGGCATGCTCATGTCTGTCTTTGCTTAATCTGCATCCTCCATCCAGAACACATTTCAAAATTTGGGGCCCTTCTCCTCCCCAAAAAAACAAACCACAAAAAACAAACAAACAAAAAAATTAAAGAAAAAAATCTGAGCCCAGTATTGGGTGACTAGTGTGAGAGTTGAAAAGTTGTGCAGGATTAATAATAAAAGGCTTTATATGCTATTCCAAGGAGTTTAATCCTAAAGGCATTAGGAGGAAGGATCTACTGAAGTACCTAAGAAGGAAAAACATGATCAGCTCACCTTATCAACACAGACGACTGACTCATCCCAGACACTAATTTCTCCCCAAGGACTAACACAGCCATACCATCTCTCCTTGCTTTAAATCTCTTTTGTGGCCAAGCGCAGTGGCTCACGCCTGTAATCCCAACATTTTGGGGACCAAGGTGGGAGGACTGGTTGAGGCCAGAGGTTCAAGATTAGCCTGGGCAACATAGCAAGACCTCATCTCTCCAGAAAACAAAAAACAAAAACAAACAAAAAATAAGCCAGGCATGGCGGTGTGTGCCTGTAGTCCCAGCTACATGGGAGGATGGCTTAAGCCTGTGATTGAGGCTGCAGTGAGCTGAGATCACACCACTGCACTCCAGCCTGGAGTAAGGCTCCATCACAAACAAACAAACAAACAAACAAACAAAAAAACCCACCAAAACCAAAAAAATCTTTTGTACTTTAATCACTCTTATCCACCTGATCATAGGGACAGGAAAAGCCTCTGAACAGGTTCATTGTGAGAAAGTATAATCCCCAAGGAACTGAAAAAGATTAAGTGTGGCTAGGCAGGGCGAGGTGGCTCACACCTGTAATCCCAACACTTTGGGAGGCCGAGGCGGGAGGATCACAAGGTCAGGAGATGAGACTATCCTGGCTAACATGGTGAAACCCCATCTCTACTAAAAATACACAAAATTAGCCGGGCGTGGTGGCGGCCACCTGTAGTCCCAGCTACTCAGGAGGCTGAGGCAGCAGAATGGCGTGAACCCGGGAAGCCGAGCTTGCAGTGAGCCTAGATGGTGCCACTGCACTCCAGCCTGGGCGACAGAGCAAGACTCTGTCTCAAAAAAAAAAAAAAAAGATTAAGTGTGGCTAGAGATACACTGTGTCTTCTCTCCTTTTGTATGTGGCTTAAGCTGCTCCTTCAAAGCAAAAAAGAAAGCCTTCTTTACCCTTATACCCCTCTCCCCCATTACTGTTTTGTATTCTTGTCCTCATTGGATCTCAAAATTGAAATTCACACAAGCTTCACTTTCTCTTCTCCCATACCTTTCAAACATACTGCAATCTGGTATCATCTCCAAATGAACACTACTTCTGCCAAAGTTGCCACTGATCCCTTAGCTCCTCAAACCACTAAGTATTTTTTGGTCCTTATTTTGCCTGACTTCTTTGCAGCATTCCATGCTGCCTACCTCCACACCTTTTTTATTCTCTTCTATCATTATTTAATTTCTGGGATCTTGCTCACTCCTGGTTTGCCTCCAGTTTCTCTGGCTGTTTGCCTTTCTCAGTCTCATCTCTTCAGCCTCTTTCCCTACCTGCTTCCTGCAATTGCTGAAGTTCTTTAGCGTTCCCACCTTTCACCTTCTTTTTGGTTCAATCTGCAAACACTCTCTAGGGGACTCTTCCACATCCAGCACTTCAACTATACTTGCCTGTGTCTTTACTCCTAGTCTAGTTGTCTCTCCACAGTGACTAAACAAACTCTCTTCTTGCCATTTCCTTTTTGGAATTCCTCAGAAACGCCTAACTCAGCATTCAAATGTTGACCTTATCTCTTTCCACTTACTCTCCTGCCCATTACTGCTTTCAGTTAATAGTCTACTAGTCACTGGGTTACTTAAGTGTCATCCTTAATTCTCCCCTCATTTCATCAGTTCTCAGTTCCGATCAATGCTGCCTCCTTAGTAACTCTTTATTCTTCAGGCCTTGGCTTATCCCCTTACCACTTCTCACCTAGATCATGGCCAGAGCCCCCTAAATGGTCTCCCTGCCTCCATCTTGACCAATTCAAGGCCATTCTCCATTGCCCAGTGCTACAGGGTGAACTGGTCATAATCATTCCTTATGCACTTCAGTGGGCCTTCCTTCTTAATGTCTTTAGGATTAAACTCCTCGAAATGGCATCTAAAGCCTTTCATTATCTGTCTCCTGAGCATCCTTCTGACTTCATCACACTAGTCACCAGGCTCTAGTGGGACCAGTCAGGCTTGCCTACATCTCTACCTTTCCACAAACTTCCTTGGCTTGGAATGCGCTTCCCTTTGCTAATTCACGATGATCTTTCAAGAATAAGCTCAGGGGAGCAGGTGTAGTGGCTCACGCCTGTAATCCCAGCAATTTTGGAGGCTAAGGCAGGAGAATCACTTGAGCCCAGGAGTTTGAGACCAGCCTGGGCAACATAGCCAGATCCTATGACTACAAAAAATTTAAAAATAAGGTGTGGTGGTGCATGCCAGTAGTCTCAACTACTTGGGAGACTGAGATGGGAAGATCCCTTAAACCCAGGAGGTGGAGGCTGCAGTGAGCCATGTTCATGCCACTGCACTCCAGCCTCGGTGATGGAGCTAGACTGTGCCTCAAAAAAAAAAAAAAGTACTCAGCTATTACATATTCTTGGGAGGCTTTGCTGACACTCCCTTACCTGTCTCTCTTCTACAGTCCCATAGCATTCTTAAGCACGTTCATCATACTCTGACAACCAGTGTGTCTGGTTAATGCTCTGACCCTTCACTATACTGGGTTGTCCCTTGAGGAAAAGTTTTATCTTTTATCTCTACATTCCCACTTCCTCCACACAGTACCTACTATACAGTAGGCATCCAATAAGTGCTTTTAAAATTAGTTACTGTGTACCTACTGTAGTTAGTTGTGTCAATTTATCTCCCCCTTAAAACTGACTTCAACCCTGGAAGGATATCTTCATGTTTTTTTCCTTCCCCTCTCAAAGCACAGTATATAGAGTGCTTAATTAAAAACAGGCGCTTAGCAAACTTTCGCTGCTTTTTAAGTAAACCTTAACCCTCATTCCAATATCAAAAATCTACACTCTTGCTCCAGTTGAGTGAGAGGTGTGTCTTAAGAAAGAAACCATGAAGCAGTCACCCTCTCTTGAGAAACAAGTGGGATCACAGGCTCCCAAGGTGTGTGTATGCGCGCGCAGAGAGGGAACGGGGAGGTCGAGGCAGGGCTCATATATTCCTGGTGGAATACAGTGTGTGGTGGGGCGGATGTCCACATTTTTTAAGCAAGGTTTTCCCATTTCTCTCCATCTGTCCCTTGGTGCCATATGCTCTTTCTTTTCTCTTGCCCAGTCTCGCTTAGGTCACGTGCGACATCTGGATCTCTTTCCTTTAACCCCGATTCCAAACCCACCACTGTCCGGCAAACTCCTCCCGGGCCCACGGCACGCATGCGCAGTAACCCCCGCAGGGGCCCGGTCAGTCTCGTGCCCCATGACCCTCTCCTAAAACACGCGCAGTCTCCTCTCTCTTCCCCTTCTGCTCCTGTTTCTTCCTTGCCTACCAGCCTCACCTGATGGGCTCGTGCTCTCTCCGTCCCCGATCCACTGGGGCTCCGGCGGCTGCTGCTTGGGCGCCTTCGGCATCGCGGTGGCAGTTACAGCTACTGTGGCAGCGCCCGGTGCTATTTCCGCTTCCGGCGGCGGGGAACCCGGCGCGGCCAACCCCGCCCCCGGGCTGAGCACGTGCGAGCTTCGCCGTCATCTCGGGGGCGTGGCCCTGATTCAGAGGAGGCGTGGTCTGCAATGACGGGGCGGGGCCGGCGTCCGCTTGGTCCAGTCGCGTCCACATGGCGTTTACTACGGTATGGGAAGCCTGACGCCGTGACCTCCCGACGCCGCGAGACTCAAGGAATGAACATGATAATTTCCTACTAGTATGAAGGAGTTGAGGCATACTGGATTTTTTTGTTGTTTTTTGTTTTTTAAAAAAGCATATTCTAGTTTCTATCTGTAACTCTCGTTTCTAGCTCTGCCACCGCGATGCCGAAGGCGCCCAAGCAGCAGCTGCCGGAGCCCGAGTGGATCGGGGACGGAGAGAACACGAGCCCATCAGGTGAGGCTGGTAGGCAAGGAAGAGACAAGAGAGGAAGGGGACGAGAGAGGAGACTGCGCGTGTTTTAGGAGAGGGTCATGGGGCGCGAGACTGGGTCATGGGCAGAAAAGACAGCGCAGACCAATGACTAAGGGAGAGGTCTAATCGGTCCAGTGATCGGTCCAGTGTTGAAATGTGTCACAAAATCCCGAAGTGTACAATTGTAAACAGGGAACTGGAGCCCAACATGCAGAAGTCATGGTGCAGTGGAGCTTCGGTTCATTTATTTTTTTTGGTAACAGCTTTACTGAGATATAATTGACATATAATAAACTGTACACAAAATAAAATGGCACCCAAAATAAACTGCAAAGTATCACTTAAATAAGTTTTGACATGCATAAACCCAGTAAACTATCACCACAATCAAGACTTTGGTTCACTTCTAACTCTACCACTTAATATGGGAGCTTGAGCAAGGTGCTCCTGTAGTTCTGTCAGCTCTCAAACCACTACAATCATGCTTTTGTTGCCACCAGTGTCTGAATTCACACTTGCCAAAGTCAACAGATCTGGGGCCATCCTACTCACTCTCCCATCAATGTTTGATAGACTTGGTCACTCCCTCCCTCCTTCCTTTGTTTTCTTCAGGGACACTACTCTCTATAGGTTTCCTTTGCATCTAATGGGCTTCTCCTGAAGTCTAAATGTTGAAGTGCCTCAGGGCTAAATCTTTGACACTCTCCTTAATATAGACTTAGCACCTATTACCTCCTGACTTTAAATACCATCTATAACCAATGAAGATTCCCAAACTTCTCTTGCTGGCCCCCAACTTCTTCCCCGAGCTCCAGGCTCATGAATTCAACTGCTTATGGGACATCTTCTCTGAGATCTTTTTTTTTTAAATTTTTTTTTTGAGACGGAGTCTCGCTCAGTCGCCCAGGCTGGAGTGCAGCAGCGCGATCTCAGCTCACTGCAAGCTCCGCCTCCTGGGTTCACGCCCTTCTCCTGCCTCAGCCTCCTGAGTAGCTGGGACTACAGGCGCCCACCACCGCGCCCTGCTAATTTTTTGTATTTTCAGTAGAGTCGGGGTTTCACTGTGGTCTCGATCTCCTGACCTCGTGATCCGCCTGCCTCGGCCTCCCAAAGTGTTGAGATTACAGGCGTGAGCCACCGTGCCCGGCCGAGATCTTTAATAAATCTCTCTCATACGTACAAAATGGAGCTCTTGTTCTTACTCCTAAAGCCTGTCTCTTCCAGGCTTCCCCATCAAGAAATTGCACCACAGGTCGTTCAGTTATTTGGGCCAAAACTGAAAGGTCGTCCTCGTTCTCCATTCCTCCTCCCCTAATCAATCCATCAGCCAGCTAAGTCTGCCTCATTTTTTCATTCATCTGTTCAACAATTATATTTATTGAGTGTATAGTATGTGCCAGGCACTCTTCTACGCTCTTGGGATACTACTGAATAAAATTAAAGATCTCTGATTACATTTCTAGCAGGGGAGATGATACTATAGATAAAAGAAAATATAGACCAAGTTTAAAAGTATCAAGAGGACAGATTTTAGTCTTAAATGAGGCCTCAGTAAAGTGAAATTCAAGCAAATCATTGAAGAAGATTAGTTTTGGCCACATGGATTCCCAGGAGAAGGGCCTTTCTAGCATAAGAAACAGCTGGAGTAAAGCCCTATGACAGGAGTGTTCGGACATACATGGGGAACAAACAGGAAGGAGGCAAGAGGGGCTGGAGTGGCATGAGTGAGCCAGAGTTGTGGGAAAGGTGAAAAGAGAAGTAAAGCAGGGTCTGGATTGGGATTATCTTAAGGATTTTGGCTTCTTCTGTTGATTTAATGGAAGTCACTGCAGAGTTCTGAGCAGAGTGATGTGATCCAACCTACATTTTAAAAGGATGACCTGGGCCGGGCACGGTGGCTCATGCCTGTAATCCCAGCACTTTGGGAGGCCTAGATGGGTGGGTCATGAGGTCAGGAGATTGAGACCATCCCGGCTAACATGGTGAAACCCCGTCTCTACTAAAAATACAAAAAAGTTAGCCAGGCATGGTGGTGGACGCCTGTAGTCCCAGCTACTGGGGAGGCTGAGGTAGGAGAATGGCGTGAACCCAGGAGGTGGAGCTTGCAGTGAGCCGAGATCCCGCCACTGCACTCCAGGTTGGGCGACAGAGCGAGACTCAGTCTCAAAAATAAATAAATAAAATAAGTAAAAGGATGGCCTGGCCAGGTGCAGTGGCTCACACCTGTGATGCCAGTACTTTGGGGGGCTGAGGCAGGAGAATTGCCTGAACCCAGGGGTTTGTGACCAACCTAGGCAACATAGCCAGACCCTTTGTCTCCGTATATAATACAAATTTTTTATTTTTATTTTATTTTATTTTTTTGAGACAGAGTCTTGCTCTGTTGCCCAGGCTGGAGTGCAGTGGCGTGATCTTGGCTCCCTGCAACCTCTGCCTCCTGGGTTCAAGCAATTCTCCTGCCTCAGTATCCTGAGTAGCTGGGATAACAAGTGTGCGCCACTATGCCTGGCTCATTTTTGTATTTTTAGTAGAGACGGGGTTTCACCATGTTGGTCAGGCTGGTCTCGGACTCCTGACCTCGTGATCCGCCTGCCTCGGCCTCCCGAAGTGCTGGGATTAGAGGCGTGAGCCACGCGCCCGGCCTATAAAATCTTTTAAATTGTTAAATAAAAAGGATGACTCTGGAGGCTGTGCTAAGAACAACCTGGGCGGGGGGTGGGAGGGGGCGGGCAGCAGAGAATGGGCAGAAATGACAGAAGCAGGGAGATCTATTAGAAGGTGATGGTGACTCAGACTAGGGTGACAGCCGTGGAGGTGTGAAAAGGGCTGGTTTCTGAATATATTTTGGAAAAGAGCCAACAAGTTTTGTTAATGGATTGGAGGTCATGTTTGACAAATAGAATTAAGGATGACTCCAATATTTCTGGCCTGAGTTAACTAGAAAGATGTAATTGCCATCAACTGAGACTAAAACATAACCCAAATTTGACCACTTCTCTCCACCTCTACCCTGACCAAGCTATCACCTCTTCTCCCTGGACCACTGCAGTGCGCTGGCCTCCTAACTGGTCTGCCTGCTGTCATTCTCATTTTCTAGTCTATCCTTCACAGCTACAGTCAGAGGTAGTTTTAAAATGTAAATCCATAGGCCAATCACAGTGGCTCATGACTGTAATCCCAGCACTTTGGGAGGCTGAGGCGGGCAGATCAAAAGGTCAGGAGTTTGAGACCAGGCTGGCCAACATGGTGAAACCCCATGTCTACTAAAAATACAAAAATTAGCCAGGCATGGTGGTGGGTGCCTGTAGTCCCAGCTACTTGGGAGGCTGAGGCAGGAGAATCACTTGAACCCGGGAGGTGGAGGTTGCAGTGAGCTGAGATCACGCCAGTGCACTCCAGCCTGGGTGATGGAGTGAGACTCTGTCTCAAAAAGAAAAAAAAAAATCCATTTGTTCAAAGTATGAAAGTATTTAAAAAACTATAAAATCCAGAATAAAATCCAAATGCTTTACCATAGTTTATAGGGCTCTGTACAATATGCCCTCTGTTAAACATCTTGATCCCATCTCCCACAGTCTAGCCACACTGGGCTTTTTTTTTGGTCTCCATTGGTCTGGTTTGCCGATTCCGACCTCAGGTGATCCGCCCGCCTCGGCCTCCCAAAGTGTGGTTACACCGGCCATCTTGGTCTGTCATTCAAGCTGGAGTGTAGTGGTATAATCATACCTCACTGCAACCTCAAAGGATCCTCCCACCTCAGCCTCCAACTAGCTAGAACTACAGGCACACGCCACCAGGCCTGGGTACTTTTTAAACATTTTTGCAGAGACAGGGTCTCACCATGTTGCCCAGGCTGGTCTTGAACTTCTGAGCTCAAGCAATAGTCCTGCCTCAGCCTCCCAAAGCGCTGGGATTGCAGGCATGAGCCACCACGCCTGGCCTGGCCTCCTATTTTTACTTCAAACACCCCAAAGTCATTCCTGCATCAAGGCCTTTGCCTTTGCTATTCCCTGTGCCTGGAATGCACTTTCTCCGTGTGTTCATATGGTTTGTTCCCTCATTTAATTTTCTCTCTCTATGTTACCTCCTCAAAGCAGCTCTCTCTTTGTATCAACCTGTTCTCTTCCACCTGTCACTATCTAACCTCTTTTTTCACTTTAGTTTCATTTGGAGCATTTACGATTACTTAAAATTATATTACCTATGTATATTGTCTATCACCCTCAAAGCAATGTAAGCTCCATATGGGCAGGGATTTTGTCCTTTTTATTGATGTATTTCCAGCTTCTAAAACAGTGCTTGCTCTACAGTAGGCACTAAAGTGTTCACTGAAAGTATGCAAGGCTTGGCCAGGTGCGGTGGCTCATGCCTATAATCCCAGCACTTTGGGAGGCTGAGGCAGGTAGATCACCTGAAGTCAGGAGTTCGAGACTGGCCTGGCCAACATGGTGAAACCCCATCTTTACTAAAATACAAAAAAATTAGCCGGGTGTGATGGTGGGCACCTGTAATTCCAGCTATTCGGGAGGCTGAGGCAGAAGAATCTCTTGAACCACCCCCCCTCCCCCCCTAAAAAAAAAGAAAGTATGTGAAGCTTAAATAAGACAATGTCTATAAAGAGCTTAGCAGGGTACCTGGCACTGAGCAAGCAGCCAGGTGATGCCATACTCTGAGATCTCTCCCTGCCTCTCCGTCATCCCTCCTTAGTCTCCTTGTTTGGCTTATCCTTGTCCTTCTTCACTTAGCCATTCAGTGTCAGAGTTCCTCAAGGCTAAGTTCTGGGCCCTTCATCTACAGATTCCTCAGAGAGGTCTATCCTAGCCACCATGTCTTTTTTTTTTTTTTTGAGATGGAGTCTCGCTCTGTTGCCCAGGGTGGAGTGCAACAGTGCAATCTTGGCTAACAGCAACCTCTGCTTCCTGGGTTCAAGCCATTCTCCTGCCTCAGCCTCCCAAGTAGCTGGGATTATTTATAGGTGACCACCACCACGCCTGGCTAGTTGTTGTATTTTAGTAGAGACAGGGTTTCACCATGTTGGCCAGGCTGGTCTCGAACTCCTGACCTCAGGCGATCCACCCACCTCAGCCTCCCAGAGTGCTGGGATTATAGGCATGACCCACCACGCCCGGCCACCATGTCTTGAGTAGCTCCCCAACTACTGTTTCTATTCAGTACCCCATTTATTTCCTTCATATGATTCATCTCAACCTGTAATTATATATTTGTATACTTTTAAGAAAAACAGTCCCTGAGAATTGGGAACTGGCCTGACAATAACTGGCAGGCTTTGGTGTTGCTGGGAGCTGGCCTGTTATCGATAGTTAGGCCTCGGTACTCTTGTTGAACATAAACTATCTCACAGAAAATCAGTGTCAAACAAGGTCATTCTGTGTTCGTGATGAAATTAGACAAACTTCAAAATCTTGTCTAAGCACAAAAACACGAAACAGTTCCCTGTCAGCTAAAATGTGTTGGCTTTTTTACCTTACAGCTTTAGCCATATTTCATTTCTCCCTCCTTCTAGATAAGATTAAGTAGTCATAGAATTGCCCGTTTTCTGACAGCATCTAAGCCAGAACAATTTCCTGCTTCTTTTGAAATCACCAAACACAAACCCTAATCCTGTCATTCCTAGCCCTCTTTTAGGGAGATAACCTCTGTAGAATTAATAAACTCAACTTAAATGCTTGCCCATAAGTTGAGGAGCTATAAGTTAACTTTTAAGAAGTTTCTTCTGGCCAGACGTGCTGGCTCACGCCTGTAATCCCAGCACTTTGGGAGACCGAGGCAGGCAGATCACGAGGTCAGGAGACCGAGACCCTCCTGGCTAACACGGTGAAACCCCATCCCTACTAAAAACACAAAAAATTAGCCGGGCATGGTGGTGGGCGCCCACCATGTCCCAGCTACTCGGGAGGCTGAGGCAGGAGAATGGCGTGAACCCGGGAGGCGGAGCTTGCAGTGAGCCGAGATCGCGCCACCTGCACTCCAGCCTGGGCGACAGAGCTGAGATTCGGTCTCAAAAAAAAAAAAAAGAAGTTTCTTCCCAGACAACTGGTGTTCTCGGCCCTTCCTCCATCCTGAGGCTTTGAACATGGATGAGGAAGCCAAAGCTTCACTTTGGACAGTGAATAGAAGTTTGTGGTTGTGAATCTGAAAGTTGGGGGTTGAGGTTCTGAATACTCAGGGACCTTGTAGTGGTGGCATTGTCGCACATCTTGGATTGTTGATTGTCCACCTCTTGACCTGTGAGAGAAATAAACTTCTATCTTTTAAAAATTATTTATTTATTTATTATTTATTTATTTATTTATGAGATGGAGTCTCGCTCTGTCGCCCATGCTGGATTGCAGTGGTGCGATCTCGGCTCACTGCAAGCTCTGCCTCCTGGGTTCACGCCATTCTCCTGCCTCAGCCTCCCAAGTAGCTGGGACTACAGACGCTGGCCACCACACCTGGCTAATTTTTTTTTTGTATTTTTAGTAGAGATGGGGTTTCACCATGTTAGCCAGGATGGTCTCCATCTCCTGACCTCGTGATCCACCCACCTCAGCCTCCCAAAGTGCTGGGATTACAGGCATGAGCCACCACACCCGGCCATAAACTTCTAGCTTAAGACTTCTTTTTAAATGGCAGTTACATAAGCCAGAACTACCTGGAGAAATCTGATACTTTTATTTTGACCTGTAAGTTTCAAATGTCTACTTTTCTCCAACTGTACTACCCAAGTCTATGTCACCATCGTGGCTCACTTGTACTACTGAAGTAGCCAGTAGCCTTCTAACTAACTTCCAGGTCCAAGGTGGGCCCTCTCCATACAAGCTGATTTTTTTTGAAACGCCAGCCTAAGCCATGATACTCCTGTCTAAAATTCTTCAAAGGCTTCTGTTCTAAGAAAAGAGCCAAATCTTCATGTTTTCCAAGGCCCTGAGTGGTCTAACTCCTCTTTCTTCTGCATCATCTCCCACTGTCCCTAGGTTTCTTAGCACCTCTTCCCCTAGGTCTTTTAGCGAAGACCTTTGCCTTGACTTCCCTCTCCCACCCCACCTCCTGTTTATCCTTTGGAGCTTGTCTCAGTTGCATCTCCTTCCCAGACTCCCTTTATTACACAACTCCCTTTCACCCTCTCTTCTTCCCTGTCTTCTTCCCAGCACTTTTGACAGGTTTAACTTTACATGCTATTTGTGATTATGAGAAACCTGTCTTCCCTGTACATTTTAAATCCATTGTCTTTGGCTGTCAGTTATCTCTAGTGCTTGGTGTATTGCCTGGCCCACAGGCACTCTGCAAATTGCTGCTGAAAGACTCCTTCATCATTACCACTCCATAAACACAAACTCTGCAAAGTAAAATATTTAAAAATAACTCCACGGACACCTGGCCTTTCCTTTTTCTTACAAAACTTTGCCCTTGAACATAAGGCAACTTGGTCTGGTTGATGCCTACAGGCTAATGGAACCTCCACTGGTTTTTTTCAGCCTAGAAGAACCTTAAGCTTTGTCATTCCCCATCACTAGTGTGTATTAACTAAAGAATAAGCTGACTCCACCAGGTGAGAACAGCTTCATCTGCACCTCCAGAGATGACTAGAACACAGGGATTAAATAAAATGCTGGTTTCCACTGCATTTATTACTAATATAAAAAAAGTTAAAAAGAAAAAAAATAAAACCTCATTCTCAGTTCTTCAACAGCTCTCATCCCTCCCTCTTGCCAATACAACTCCTGACCCATTTCCTCAGGGCCAGTTCAAAACTGAACCTGTTCACTGCTGTTTTCACAGAAAACAACCAGTGCCAGGGATGTAGGGGAAGAGGGTTGGAAGAGGGCGACAGTACTGTCCAGGTTCCACCCAAAGATAGGCAAGGTGGAGATTCACAGAATTCAAATGAATGGACTGGTGGCCTCACAATGACATAGTCTAACTAAAATGGGCTGGAAGGGATCTAGGTAGGATAAAGCCATTGGAGGCTTTATAAGACATGTCATGAGCCTGTGTCAGACCCAGAATAACCAACAGGAGAAGAATGGGGAGGGCCAGGGAGGCAGTCTGATGGAAAGTTCACAATTCTCTCATGTTGGGAAGTGGGAAAGTCCAGAGGGCACCAAGCGCCTCACTCATTTTGGCAGGAAAACTTATTCTAGTGCTGGGAAGTCACAAAAATGCCACGGACACTGAGAAAGGCTACAAGGGGATGCACAGTTTCACAAAGCACGGTGATCATAGACCATAGCGGTGGGGATCATGCTACTGACGGAGAAACTATGAAATCCAAAAGCAGGGAGAGTGGCCTTTTAGGAAGTAACTCTGCACCAGTCACCCAAACTTGACCCCAGGTTAGACAACCTGGCTTTCACGAGCAGCTGACAACATTGGGGGTAGGGAATGTCACATAAAAAGGACTTAAAACAAGCAGCTAAAAGAAGGGAATGGTAGGAAACCGCTCCAGAGCTCTCAGGAATTGAGGGCAATACTGGGGAACAGGTGGACAGATGCACAAGAAACAGCACCAAAGAGGTTTCCTGTTCAGCAGTCATTTGATGACGGGAAAGAAGATCCAGGAGGCAACTGAAGGGAAGCAAAGATGGGTCCCGAAGGCGAGTCTCTACAGGCTGGATCAGAAGAAAGCACGTATACCGTGCACCAGTGATGCAACACAACTCTGGACCCCAAACGGGAGGTGGTGGATGGGGTGGGTGTGTCACTGACTGAGGGTGTTAGAAGAGCCCCACAGTAGCCATCATAGGGCTACAGAGAAATACATGGCCGCTAGGTCACAGAGAGCTCCTTCCAGCCTGGATGGCAAGGCACAGTCTCACAGAGGAGGTCCATTGACGCCTGGGTGGTAGAAGGCACAGAGGTCCTCATATCGACAGTGGCCCTTTTTGGCAAAATGTCGGCAGACAGGGCGGTCGGATTTGTCTGTGAACAAGTGAAAATGGAACAGTTAAAAATTTGAGCAATAAAGAAAACAAATACAATGAAACGCAGAGACAGAAGGAGAACTGATTTTCTACCCCCTACCATTTCCAGGTATTTTGGAATGGTAGTCTTTCTCCTGGGAGAAATAACATTCAGGTCTACTTCTGCTTCAAAAGCAAAAAGGAAAGCCCAGAGAAGATCGTGAATGATCTTCTGAAAATTAGGTCACTCTGGGAGTAATGGGCATAACAAAATGGACCTCACCTTCCATAACCTGGGGATCATCCTTGGGCGGGCAGGTATTCTTGATAAGAGACCAGCTTTTGAGCCTTCGAGGGTTTCTCTGTTCTTTGTGAAAGCTTCCCCTGGTGGGACCCCCATGGCCTGGCCCCGGAAAAGGAGGTTCTGCATTGACTCCCCACCAACCACGACCATATGGGCTAGACCTGGGGCCAAGGCCTCTCCGAATTGGGCCTCTACCCCAAGGAGGAGGTGGGAGACTCAGCAGTGGTGGAATCAGTGGTCCCCTTGATCCTGGAGGACCTCTGTGAAGAGCTGGAGAGAGAGAGAGAGAGAGAGACAGAAAGACAGAAAGGTGACTAATGGGCAGCTGAATCCTGATTAGCCATGATTAAAAATTTTTTTTTATTGAAGAACAGCATACATAAAGACACACCAGTTTTAAGTGCACAACCCAATTCTCACAAAGTAGACACACTTGAGTTTCCACCACCAGGTGAAGAGACAAAGCCTTATTAGCACCTCAAAAGATCCTCCCCTTGTGCCCCTTTTCCCATTACCCACCCTCCTCCCCAAAGGTAACCACTATCCTGACACCATAGGTTAGTTTTTGCCTGTTTTTGAACTTCACAAAAATGGAATCATACAGTCTGCATTCTTTTATGTCTGGCTCCTTTCGCTCAACATCATGTTTGTGAGATTCATCCAGGTTGCCTGTAGTAGTTCATTCATTTTCGTTGCAGTGTAGTCCCATTGCATGCATACACAACAATTTATTTATCCATTCTACTGATGATGGACATGTGGGTGGTATCCAGTTTGGGGCTATAACGAGAAATGCCACTATAAACATTTTTATACATGTTGTTACACATATGTATGCATTTCTGTTGAGTATATACATAGTAGAGGTATTACTGGGTTATAAAGTATATGTTATGCTCAAGTTTCATACATAATGCCAAACTTTTTTTTCAAAGTGGTTATACCAATTTGCACTCTCACCAGCAGTTGTCCTATAGCCTTGACAACACTTGGAATTGTTAGGTTTTTAAATTTTGCCATGGTGAGTGTGAAAAGTGGTGGTTATTTTTTTGTTTGGTTACTATTTGGTTATTATCATTTATTTAATGAGAGATTAGGTCTTGCCACACTGCCCAGGCTGGTCTTGAACTCTTGGGCTCAAGTGATCCTCCTACTTTGGTCTTCTAAAGTGCTGGGATTACAGGCATGAATCATCATGCCTTGTTTTGTTTGGTTTTTATTGTGGTAAAAAACACATAAAATTTACCATCTTAACTATTTTTAAGTGTACAGTTCAGTAGTGTTATGTATATTCATACTGTTGTGAAACAGATCTCCAAGTTTTTGTTTGTTTTTCGAGATGGAGTCTTGCTCTGTCGCCCAGGCTGGAGTGCAGTGGCGCAATCTTGGCTCACTGCAACCTCTGCCTCCTGGTTCAAGTGATTCTCCTGCCTCAGGCTCCCAAGTAGCTGGGATTACAGGCGCCCACCACCACGCCCGGCTAATTTTTGTATTTTTAGTAGAGATGGAGTTTCACCATATTGGCCAGGCTGGTCTTGAATTCCTGATCTCATGATCCGCCCGCCTTGGCCTCCCAAAGTGCTGGGATTACAGGCACGAGCCACCATGCCCAACCTCCAAAAAGTTTTTTATCTGACAAAACTGAAACTCTGTACCCATTAAACAAAACTCCCCTTCCTCCAGCTTCCTTCCCCCAGCCTCTCGTAACCATCATTCTACTGTTTCTTTGAATTTGACTTTTTATTTTTTGTTTTGACAGTCTTGCTCTGTCATCCAGGCTGGAGTGCAGTGGCGTGATCTCGACTCACTGCAACCTCTGCCTCCCAGGTTCAAGCAATTCTTATGCCTCAGCTACCCGAGTAGCTGGGATTACAGGTGCGCACCACCATTCCCAGCTAATTTTTCTATTTTTAGTAGAGACAGGGTTTTGCCATGTTGGCCAGGCTGTTCTTGAACTCCTGACCTCAAGTGATCCGCCTGCCTCGGCCTCCCAAAGTGCTGGGATTACAGGCGTGAAGCACCACGCCCGGCCCCTGAATTTGACTTTAGACACCTCAGATAAGTGGAATAATACACTATGTCTTTACTTAACATAAAGTCCTCAAAGTTCATCCATGTTGTAGTATGTGACAGCATTTTCTTCCTTCATAAGGCTGAATAATATTCCATTGTATGTACTTGCCACATTTTGTTTATCCTTCCATCAGTGGACATGTGGTTTGCTTCCACCTCTTTGTTATTGTGAATACTGCTGCTATGAACATGAGTCTGCAAATATCTCAAGACCCTGCTTTCCATTTTTTTTTAATATATACCTGGAATCAGGAGTTCTGGGGTAATTCTATTTTTAATTTTTTTGTCATCTGGTAGTTCTATTTTTAATTAAGAGGAACCTCTTCATATTGTTTTCTATAGTAGTTTCACCATTTTATAATCCCAGCAGCAGTACACAAGAGTTCTAATTTCAAAGTGGTATATTTTTATCTTGCATTTACTTGACAATTAATGATATTGAGTACTTGTTCATTTAGACCTTTAGTTCATTTAGATCTCCATTTTAATAAGGTGTCCTGTGTTTTTGTCAATTTTTCAAATGGCTTGTCTGGAAGAGTTCTTTATATATTATAGATACAGGATCTTTATTGGTTATATTTATTGCAAGTATCTTCTATTGTATGGCTTCCTGTTAATTTCTTAATGGCATTATTTGGCAAGTTTGTATTTTGTTTTTTCTTTTTTTTGAGACAGAGTCTCACTCTGTCGCCCAGGCTGGAGTGCAGTGGTGCAATCTCAGCTCACTGCAACCTCCGCCTTCCAGGTTCAAGCGATTCTCCTGTCTCAGCCTCCTGAGTAGCTGGGATTACAGGCACACACAACCATGCCCGGCTAATTTTTGTATTTTTAGTAGAGACAGGGGTTTCGCCATGTTGGTCAGGCTGGTCTTGAACTGCTGACCTCATGATTCGCCTGCCTCGGCCTCCCAAAGTGCTGGGATTACAGGCGTGAGCCACCGTACCCGGCCACAAATTTATATTTTCTAACAGAGTTCAATTTATCAATCTTTCCTTTATGGTTAGTGTGTATATGTGCATTTCTTGTCTGTTTAAGAACTCTTAGCTACTCTTAGAAAATACATTTACTTTCTAGAATAATTATTCTCTTACCTTTTATACTTAGATCTACAGTCCATTTGAAATAGATCTTTGTATATGATTATGAGTGCAAGGTGGAATTCCATTTTTTTCACATGAATATCCAATTGATCCAATATCATTTATTGAAAAGACCAACTTTTCAGTTCCATCTTCATCATAAATGAAGTGTCCACACATGTATGGGCCTGTTATTGGACTCTTCGGGACATAAGTCTTGTTGACTTATGTCTATCATTGTGTCCAAACTGCATCGTTGTAACTATTGTAGCTTTATAGTCTTTTTTTCTTCTTGTTGTTTTTAGAGACAGGATCTCACTATGTTGCCCAGGGTCGCCTCAAAAACTCCTGGGCTCAAAGGATCCTCCCACCTCAGCCTCCTGAGTAACTGGGACTACAGGCGTGTGCCACCATGCCCAGCTTACAAATCTTGATATTCATAGTAAGCCCTCCCACTTCAAGATTGTCTTGACAGTCTCTCACCTTGATATTTTGCATTTCCCTTTAATAATGTGTATTTCCACAAAAACATTATGGGTGTTCTGACTTGGAATGCATAAAATCTATTTATCAATTTGGGAAGAAGTGACATTTTTATAACATTGAGTTTTTAAATCAGCAAATATACAACTTCTCTCCATTCATTTAGGGATGGAATCCCTGATCTTTTGATTTTTAAGTCCTTCCTGGGTTTTATCCCCTCCCTTGCTGTCTTCTCTACTACCTAATACAAGGATCAGGGCCCCTTCCTCCTCACCTGACTTAGGGTCGCCAGGTTTTCCATTGGCCATGGGGGGAGGGCCCAGAAGGCTGGGTGGTCCTAAGAGCAGACATGAAAATATGGTCATCAGAATGGATTAAAGGACTGATGATTCTGTTCTTAGGTGTTTTTCTTGTATTACTCATTTCTTAATTCAACCAGTAAAGTCAGGTATATTTTCAGCAGTCTTAGGAGTTCTCACCCCATCTATCTGCCCTTTTTTCTGCAAAGCTGTTTCAGGGTTTGCAAAAAGTAGATATTCAATCAAAGGTGATAATGCAGGAAAAGATACTGACAACTTTTTCTTTTCTTCACCGTACCGTCGCTATCCAAAACAATCTAAGCGTCTCCAGACATAAACCAATCCCTCACCTTAACTGCTGGCCAGAGGACTAGTTTAGAGAAAGCTGCACCTGTACATTTTCAGCCAAAGTCTGGATACAAACTGTCATCCCAGTCATCGCAATCTGCAACATCTCTACTGCCCCTTTCCCCTACTGTTCTGCGGCTGCGCAAAAGAGCTCTTTATTCTCTCCACCCCCGCCTTCTCCAGAAAGGTTTGGGGCCGTATTGAGGTTGATGGTTCCAGTAAGAGAACTCCTGGTTCAAGGCTCCATTTGGGACAGCCCCACTTCCATCCCTTCCCAGCGCGTGCGCCCTTCCTCCTTCCGTTACAGCCCCCTCCTTCGCACCTTATTAGCCCCTAGCCCCTCGCCCGGACGGGCTTGACAGGTATGTGCACATCCCTCCCAGACCCCTCACCGATGGGACTCCCATCCTCCTCATCTCCAGTCTCTTCCCGCTCAGGCAGTGGGGGCTGCTGCTGTGTCGGTGGCTGGTGCTGATTCTGCTTCTTTCGTTTCGGCATCGTGTCTGCGGCAATGGCTGCAGCGGGATTTGGAGGGTAGTGAGGAAGGGGCACGCGGGAATTCTGTTTCCGCTTCCGGGGGGTCGGTGGGCAGCAATGCTGAGGCTCCCGCCATTCCACTTCCGGAAGGTTGCGGAGAACATCTGCGGCGGCCGCATTCCGGAGTAAACTGCCTCCCTACGTCTCTGCCAGGCATGGCGGCAACCTCACACCTTTCCTTTGCTGCGTTTCTATAAATGCTTTGAAAAAATTACTCTCTTCGTCCCTCGTTGGAAAACACCACAACCAGCTCCTCAGAGTGTGTCACAGAGTCAACAGGCTCTCGGGCCAGAGGGCCTGAGAAGAGGACTGTCGCACCGTAAGATCGCCACATCCGGTCCTCGGTTACTGTGGTAACAGCTGCAGGCACAACTTCGTGCCCTTTGACCTCCCTCCAAAAGTCGTGGTCCCGCCTGGGTTTCCCTTCTCGCCCGCTTTTGCACTTAATGATCTGTAAACCTGCTCCTTATCATCGTTCCCACAAGGAATTTGGGTCCCAACAGGTCGGCACCCAGGACTCTCAGACCGCCGCCCTCCCCTAAAGACCTCTGACCGTGCCCACGGTGTAGTCCAGCAACCTGGCTTCATTGCCGGGACGCACAGTCTCGGCTTTCCACTAAGGTCAAGCCCGGGGCTTGGTAGTGTAGCCTCAGCGTGTCCACGCCCCCTCTCCCCTAGGTAGTAGGCCCCGCCCTCCGCTCCACCGCCCCCTCCAGGTGAGTGGTAGCTTCTCCCGGGAGCGCAAGGTAGTGATGACACGCGCCCCCCCTCCTCCGAACGCGAGTTGGTAGCGTCCGTGACGGAGTTAGCCTGGTCCTCCCACGCGCGCCTCCTTCCTCGCCGCCGGGGCGCCCTCTCGGTGCCACTGGCTCTCACGTGCCAGAAGCCCACCCCGCATCATCCTCTCGCCTCGCTCCTGGAGGCAAGTGACTATATCTCCCCCGTCCGCCTTCCATCGCCGCCGCGGCGGCAATTCTGTCGGGCCCGCCCGCTGACGTCACCTGCTAGCCCCGCCTCCTCTAGGGTCCCGGGCCCCTGCGGCGGGGGCTGCCCCGGGGGGGCAGTCAGTTGAGGCGGCGGGAGCTCGGCTGAGGGCGGGCCAGGTGACTGGTCCGGGCCATGCCGAGGAAGAAGCCCTTCAGCGTGAAGCAGAAGAAGAAGCAGTTGCAGGACAAACGGGAGCGGAAGAGAGGTCAGTGCGGGAGCGGGAGGAGGGGGCGGGGCTCGGGCTTCCGCACATCTGGAAGGAGGGGTGTGCCCGCTGCGTCTCTGTGGGTCGTGGGAGGGGGTCGTGGGACCGCGTCAACCCTCGCGGCCTATCGCGGAGGGGAGCCCCCACCCCACCCCCCCTACATCTGGAAGGGGTGGGGAAGGATGGAGAGTTGGGGGAGGGGAATCCCTCCAGCTAGCACGGGGCGCCGTCCCCACTGCTCCCTGGAGGAGTGGCTCCCCCCACGCACATCCGGGAGGGTCCCGAATAGGGTGTCTGGGAGGACTGAGCGTCGGAAGAAGTTGAGTGGGATGAAAGGGAGTCAGGCCGATGGGGGAGAGGGTCTTATGGCCCCTGAGAGCTGGCCAGCACTGGCGTCACCGGCCCCTCCCCGCAGGGCTTCAAGATGGGCTGCGCTCCAGTTCCAACAGCCGCAGCGGGAGCCGGGAGCGGCGAGAGGAACAGACCGACACCTCGGACGGGGAGTCTGTGACCCATCATATCCGCAGGCTTAACCAGCAGCCTTCTCAGGGGCTGGGTCCACGAGGCTACGACCCAAATCGGTGAGGGTGGGAGGGGGCGCTGGTCCCGGCTTTCCAGCCTACCCGGAAGTCAGAGCTTTGGGGGAAAGCGGGCTGCTACTGGTGAAGACGGTGGGCCTGGGATGCCACAGTTCTCCGCTAGCCACCCGGCTCCCCACAGCGGGCCACAATCTTCCTTTCCAGAGGGGCTGGGGAGAGTTGGGCTTTTAGAAGGAAGAAGCTGAATATTGCCTGAAAGAAGGACTTGGGGGAAGTCTGACTTGAGAGAGAGGACTTGAACGACTCTGGAGAGAATGCTTTGCGAAGTTGATTGTACAAGAGGGGAGAAAATAGGAGTTTGTGGCCACAGGATTGCACTGGGATGTCTCGGTCCCTGTTCCCTTAGATACCGACTGCATTTTGAGAGAGACAGCAGGGAGGAGGTAGAGAGGAGAAAGAGAGCAGCCCGGGAGCAAGTTCTACAGCCGGTCAGTGCTGAGGTGTTGGAACTGGACATCCGGGAGGTCTATCAGCCTGGCTCAGGTGAGTGACAGCAAGACAGGCATTGGACTGGGGAAGGAGTTTGGAAAGGTAAGAGCCGACTGTGAGGAAGGAGGGGTCTGGGATGTACTCTTGAATCCTGAAAATTTCCTCACACTTGGACTTCTTCCTGATTTCCCAGTTCTGGACTTTCCTCGACGTCCTCCTTGGAGCTATGAGATGTCCAAGGAGCAACTAATGAGCCAAGAGGAACGGAGCTTCCAAGAGTATCTTGGGAAGATTCATGGGGCTTACTCCTCTGAGAAACTCAGCTACTTTGAGCACAATCTGGAGGTGACAGTGTACTGTAGGAACAGGAGTGGGGCATAGTGACTTATGGTCAAATTGGTTTGGGATCAGGCTGCAGAGGGACTCTGTTTTCAGGTTCTCTTCCTGATCCTGTCTTTTTAGACATGGAGGCAGCTGTGGCGGGTGTTAGAGATGTCTGACATCGTCCTGCTTATCACTGATATCCGACATCCAGTGAGTACTGGGGATAAGGGTGGGCAAGGAGGAGGGAGAAAGGTTTTTCAGGGGCAAAGGTCAGAGGTAAGAGTTGGGAGACAGAGAGGTATCTATCTTCCTGTCTTTCTAATTTCTAGTGCTGATGTCTGCACTTAGGAACTCAGTTTTTTATTCTCTTATAGCCTGTCATTCCTCCCTTGGCCAGCTCACTCTCCTCTTCAAAACAGCCATGTCCTGTCCTTTAGCCCATCCCAGACCAATAGAAAATCCAAGTGTGGAGCTCGAGGGATTCTATGAATGCAAGTTGGGGGCTTCCTCCTGCCCAGCCCAAAGATGCCCCTTCTTCCTTATCTCATTTCTCTAGCATTGCCACATCAGTTGCTACAGAACCCACCTGGAATGCTAGAGTAGTAGTTAAGGCTGTAGACTGCTGCTGGACTGCCCTGTGTGAATCCTAGCTCTGCAACTTCACTCTTGTCCTCCAGTGGGAGAAAGGGAGGTCTGTGAGGACCATTTAGGTTGGAGGTCCTTAATAATATGTACACACACATACTCACACGTACATCATGTGCACATCAGTATACACAGGCATGTTTGCACACATGTTCACAGTCACACTAACACACAAACATGCACACATGTGCACGTACTTGCATGCATGCATGCATATATGCATGTGTACACACTTACATAGTTGTGCGCACATAAAAACAGACTAATTTCTACCCTAACCCCCATCCCTGTTTCCGATCCCAGCCTTTACCTCAGTGTGCTAAGTGATGCTGTTTCCTTGCCTTGTTTTGGGTTCATTTCCATCTCTAATCATCACCTGTAGGAAGCCCTCTGAGACTCAGAAGTATTACTAACCCCTGTTTCATCTTCGTTTTTTAGTTTGTCTGGTTTATGGTTTTTAGCCCAGAGTCTGCTACCACCAGGGCATTGTCTCTGAGCCACGCCTGCTGAGTGGGGAGCTGGAGGCAGAGAACTCTGGGTTGACCTTTCACTGCTCCATCCTCTTATCAACCCTGTCCTAGGTTGTGAATTTCCCGCCAGCACTTTATGAGTATGTGACTGGAGAACTTGGGTTGGCCCTGGTGCTGGTTTTGAACAAGGTGGATCTGGCCCCGCCAGCTCTTGTGGTTGCCTGGAAGCATTATTTCCATCAACACTATCCCCAGCTCCACGTCGTCCTTTTCACCTCTTTTCCTCGGGACCCCCGCACCCCACAGGACCCTAGTAGTGGTGAGTGGGCAATGAGAGAGGGCAACTTGGGAGAGGTGAGTTGGCAGGGGACAAAGGGGAGAACAGAGAGGCTTATCGACAAGGGGGCACCTGGTCTTGGGCCTAAGGGTGGTGGGAGAGATGAGAGGCCTAAGCCAGTGTGCCAATCCTTTTGTGCCCTCTGATCTCAGTCTTGAAGAAGAGTCGGAGGCGGGGGAGAGGATGGACTCGGGCCCTGGGGCCAGAGCAGTTGCTGAGAGCCTGTGAAGCCATCACTGTGGGGAAAGGTATGTGGCCCTTAGAGGAGGGCTGTAGGAGGACATGGGGGAGACCAAAGATGGAGAATCATTTTGCTCACCTTTCCTGAAGCCAATCCCTCTATGGTGGATATGTGCAAGAGGGGCAGCAGGTAGTCGGGAGCCTCAGTGGCTTGCTGCCTTTAGCCTTCCCAGTACTTTTCAGAAGCTCAGAGAAACATGCATGATTCCAGGGAGGGTGGGGTCAAGTGACTTTTGGGAGATTCTCCAACCTGCTCTTGTTCAGGTTGGCACTGTACAACTCCAGAGGGTGCCAGTTACATAATCTGTGCAGGGCACAGTGTGTGCCATCATGCACAGCAGCCCTGGGGAGAACCTTTTTAATCTTCTCCTTCTTTGAGCAGTGGACTTGAGCAGCTGGCGGGAGAAGATTGCTCGGGATGTGGCTGGGGCCACCTGGGGTAATGGGTCCGGGGAGGAGGAGGAAGAGGAGGATGGCCCAGCAGTCCTGGTGGAGCAGCAGACTGATTCAGCAATGGAGCCAACTGGCCCAACCCGAGAGCGCTACAAGGATGGGGTGGTGACCATCGGCTGTGTGGGTAAGGAAGTGGCAGCTTGTGCTTGGTGGCCTCCAAGGAGGTACAGAGTTTTCATATTTGGAGAAGAGAGAGGGCGATCAGGTCTCATTAGGCCCCAGGGTGTCTGAGGGGTGATCTCTGCCAGTGGCGGTGAGCAGGGCAGAAGAGGCATCTGCTGCAGTGGAAGGATCATGACGGCCTGAGTTAAATTCCACCACTTCTCAGCTGTGGGGTCTTGAGTAAGTGATTTTGCTACTCTGAGTCTTAGTTACTTTGATTTTAAAAATAAGGACATTGATACCTGATTAAAATAATGGATGAGGGCCATGTGTGAGGGCTCATGCCTATAGTCCCAGTGCTTTGGGAGGCTGAGGTGGGAGGATTGCTTGAGACCAGGAGCTCAAGACCAGTCTGGGCAACATAGTGAAACCCCATCTTTACAAAAGATAAAGAAAACTAGACAAGTGTGGTGGTGTGTGCCTGTAGTCTCTGCTACTTCAGAGGCTGAGGCAGGAGGATCACCTGAGCCCAGGAGTTCAAGGCTGCAGTGAGCTATGATTGTGCCACTGCACTCCAGCCTGGCTGACAGAGTGAGACCCTGTCTTTAAAAAAAAAGAATGGATGTGAGGAATGATGGGAATAGTGTTGAGAGAGCGTAAGAATGCCTGACAAATAGTGATAACAATAATAACAATTATTATTGTTAAAACTCAGTATTTATATGGTGCTTACTATGTAACAGGCACTGTTTTAAGTGGTTTATGTAAACCATTTGAATTGTAGTAATTAGTCTGTAGTACAGTGATCATCAAATCATAGTAGGAGCTCAGCAAGTATTAGTTTCCTTCTAGGTTTTAACCCTTTAAGTTTGTTGCCAAGGAGAATCTCCTCTTAAGGGCTTTGTCTCAGCTCACAGTGGAGGAAAAAGGAATGTATGATTAGGACCCAGGGCCCGTCTTCATTTAGGGTGGGAGAGGTAAGAAGAGACCTTGGACAAGTTGTGGTATCTGAGGTGATATTGGAACCAAAAAGGCCCCAACCCAGAATAAATTGGGGAGTGTGGAGTAGGTAGTTGGCCTCCTTGGAAGTGCCCTGACTTATCTCTCAGTGTCCTTTTTGTCTTTGGAAGAACCTGCCTTACTGTTGAGTGATTGCTCCTCTTTCCAGTCATTTCACCTGGCTGTCCCTTCCCTGACTTCTGATCCTAGGCTCCCTGTCACAAGGAGCCTCTGTTCCCTCTCTTAGCAGCCTCTGCTCTAGCTGGTCTCTATTCCAGGTGGTGTGAGAGGGGGAGTGTTTGCTGTGGCACAGGCACCCCTGAGTTTGGATTTCCCTCCAGCTCTCATTCATTTACCCATTCAACAAATATGTACTGAACACTTAACCAGGTGCCAGATATTCTAGGGATGGGACATACTGCTGTGGAAATGGCAAAAAGGTCTGTACATTCATGGAGCTTATTTTCTTGTGAGTAAATAGATTTTGTGATCCGAAATCATGTAGGGGCAGTGAAGGCAATAAAGCAATGAAAGGGGATAGAGAGTGACTGAGAGGAGAGGTGCTCAGGGAAAACCTCCCTGAGGAGAGAACTGGATGATGAGATGAAGTGAGCCATTCAGAACTGTGGGGAAAGGGTCTTGAGGAGGGAATAGGCTTGGAGATTCTAGGACCAGCAAGAGTGCCCAGGGGATTGGAGTATGGGAGCCAGGATAGAGTACTGGGGATGAGGTCAGCAAGATCGCCAGGGCCCACATCGTGTAGAGCCCTGAGGCTGTGACAGCCATTTTGGATTTTATTCCAAGTCTCATGAGAAGCCAAGGGTAGGTTTTGAACAGGGGAATGATAGGATCTGATTTTGTTTCTTATAAGTTTACCTCCTGAGTAGAGAATAAATGATGGGGGGTGGGCAAGAAAGGGAGCAGAGAGAGCAGTCGAGGCTACTTCAGTAATCTAGGAGAGAAATAAGAGTTGTTTAGAGTAGGATGCTGGAGCTGGAGGTGGTGAGACAGGGCCGGAAGCATGATATATTTTGAAGGTAGAGAAAATGAGATCGCTGATGGCTTGCAGTTGGCACATGAAGGAAAGTGAGGATAAAGAAGGACTTCCAGGTTTTTGTCTTGAGCAACTGGAAATACCGAGATGGGAAGACTAGGGGAGAAGCAGATTTGAAGGCTTTGGGGAGGAGAGGGGAATCAGAAATGAAATTTCAGATTCTTTTTAAATATCCCTAGTGGAGATGTTGAATAGGCAGTGGGCAAGTAGTCAGCAGCTTAGGGGAGAGAAGAGGATGGAAATTTGAATTTGGGAAAGATTTAAATTTGGGGAGCCATTGATGGATATAAGTGGTATTTAAAGCCATGGGATTAGACTGGGCACAGTGGCTCACGCCTATAATCCCAGCCCTTTGGGAGGCCGAGGCAGGTGGATCACTTGAGGCCAGGAGTTTGAGACCAGCCTGGCCAACATGGTGAAACCCTGTCTCTACCAAAAAATACAGAAAATTAGCCGTGTGTGGTGGTGCATGCCTGTAGTCTCAGCTACTCAGGAGGGTGAGGCAGGAGAATTGCTTGAATCCTGGAGGCGGAGGTTACGGTGAGCCAAGGTCGTGCCACTGCACTCTAGCCTGGGCGACAAAGCAAGACTTCGTCTCAAAAAAAAAAAAAAAAAAAAGCCATGGAATTGGATGAGATGTAGGAGAGAAAGGAAATAGGTGGAGAAGAGGAGGTCAAGGACTGAGCCTTAGGACAAGCCAGCATTTAGTTTGGCAAAGGACAGTGAGAAGGAGGAAAACCAAGGGAGTGTCCCAGAAGTCAAATGAAGAAGGTGTTTGAAGAGGAAAGGAGGGAACAGTTGTGTCAACTGTTGCCGACAGGCCAAATGAGAGAGCAGAGGCCTGCTCAGTGGGCTTGGCAATGTGAAGATCCGTGGTTTCAGTGGGGTGGAGAAAGCCAAACTGGAGTAGGCCCATGAGAGAAGGTGCAACAACTTCACATAACATTGTGTGAAAGGAGCCTGACCCAATAGCATCCACACTGCACAATTTCAGTTGTATCAAGTTTGAAAGCTGCAAAATTAAGCTGCATTGTTGAGAGTTACACAGCTCATAAACTAAAGAGAAATGTAAGGAGTGGATTCCCTTAAAAGGATAAAGCTCGCATGTATAGAGGGAGAGGATTATGATCAAGAAGGATGAATGGAGGCCGGATGTGGTGGCTCATGCCTGTAATCCCAGCACTTTGGGAGGCTGAGGCAGGCGCATTGCTTGAGGTCAGGAGTTTGAGACCAGCCTGGCCAACATGGCAAAACCCTATCTCTACTAAAAATACAAAAAAATTAGCCGGGTGTGGAGCCGCACGCCTGTGGTCTCAGCTACTCAGGAGGTTGAGACACGAGAATCGCTTGAACCTGGGAGGATGAGGTTGCAGTGAGCCAACATCGCACCACTGCACTCCAGCCCGGGTGAGGGAGTGAGACTCTGTCTCAAAAACAAAAAAAAAACCAAGGACAGATGGAACATGTTGTCACACATTGGGTGGTATGGGGCTCATCAGGCTGCACATGTATGTTCTGTGCATTTTTTTTGTATGTTATAGTTTACAGTTACAAAGAAGATAGCAGGAAGAAGTGGTGAAAAAAGTAGATAAGTCTTTTAAGGAGTTTTTCTACAAAGCGGACAGAGAAACAGGTCTGGTGGTGGTCATTAAAGGAGAACTTTTTTCTCCCTCCTTCCCTCCCTTCCTCCTAGATACTTCCATGTGTTGTAAAGAGTGAGCACAGTGGTGCATCTTTTCTTAGCCACAGTCAGCTGCCCAGGAGCAGTGCTGAATGGGCAGAGCTGGATTTTACAGGGTTGGGATTTTGCCAGGTGAGTAAGATACAGGGGAGAGGTGGGACCAGGGAGTTCCAGGTCTGTGAACGGGCCTGGCTGAGGAGCTGGATCATGAAATCTGAGTCAAGTAAGAAGGAAATTGAGGACATGAGTTGGGTGTTGCATAGTGTTACTGTGTTAAGGTCAGGGGTCAAAGACTTACTGGAATGGAGTAACCAGAGTAAGTGAGCTGGAAAGATGAGTTGTCAGGGCAGAGAGGGGTGCTTGGAATTGAGGCTTTGGAGCTGTGAAGTGACAAGATGCAAGTATTACCATGGGAGTGGGCAGCTGAGGTGGGGTAAAGGAGATGCTCTGTGGAAGGGAGATGAAGGCAGTGAAGTCAGCCAGAAACACAAAAACCGGTAGTGGTTGTGAGCAGAGTGCCAGTGAGCCCCAAGGCTTCCAGTTTTCTCCTTGGACAAGTCATTGTAATTATTATTATTTTTTTTGAGATGGAATTTCCCTCTTGTTGCCCAGGCTGGAGTGCAATGGCGCGATCTCGGCTCACTGCAACCTCCGCCTCCTGGGTTCAAGTGGTTCTCCTGCCTCAGCCTCCCAAGTAGCTGCGATTACAGGCATCCACCACCACGCCCAGCTAATTTTTGTATTTTTAGTAGAGATGGGGTTTCACCATGTTGGCCAGGCTGGTCTTGAACTCCTGACCTCAGGTGATCCACCCGCCTTTGCCTCCCAAAATGCTGGGATTACAAGCGTGAGCCACTGTGCCGGGCCAAGTCATGGTAATTATGAGATGTGGATCACTGGTACTGGGTACTTACTGTACTGCAGGCACTGACCCACACAAGTTGTATTGGTTATCTCATTTAATCCTGACCACCCTGAGGTAGGGAGGTGTCCACACTGTAAAATGAAGAAACAGAGGCTCAGAAAGTTAGTTGCCCTGATGTCACAAAGCTGGTAAGTGGAAGGGCCAGGATTTAACCCTGGCAGCCCAGAGCGTGATTTGTGTTCTGCAATACCATTTCCTTAATTTCTGAGCATTAGTTCCCCTTTTACCTATAGGTGTAGCACCAAGTCCCATCACAGAGTAAAAACCTGTTAAACATTAATTTTCCTTGCCTTCCTCAGGTTTCCCTAATGTGGGAAAGTCCTCGCTGATCAATGGGCTGGTGGGGCGGAAAGTCGTGAGTGTCTCCAGAACCCCAGGCCATACCCGATACTTTCAGACCTACTTTCTTACCCCTTCTGTGAAGCTCTGTGACTGCCCAGGCCTCATCTTCCCATCTCTTCTGCCTAGGCAGTTGCAGGTATGACGGGGAGGGTGGGTAAGGGAAAGAGAGAAGGTGGGACATTGAGGAAGGTACTGAGTGCTCATTTCCCTCAGGTTCTGGCAGGGATCTACCCCATCGCCCAGATCCAGGAGCCCTACACTGCTGTGGGCTACCTGGCCTCCCGAATTCCCGTGCAGGCCCTGCTCCACCTGCGCCACCCAGAGGCTGAGGACCCCTCAGCGGAACACCCCTGGTGTGCCTGGGACATCTGTGAAGGTGAGTTCCATGTGCCTGGCTTCGCCCCACCTGGTTTCAGCTGCTCTTCCTTACCTGCCTCGCCTTTTACCCCTCCCTGTCTCCTTTCCTCTCCTCAGAGATTGTGCCATTGATGAAGCTGCTGTCCACTCACCCCTAGATTTTTGTTGCATAGCCAGTAAGATCTCTGGCCTGGAATGTTTTGGGGAAAACTGGAAGGACTGTGTTATGGGAGTGGGAGTATAACTGGTACCTGGTTAATGCCTTCCCTTTCCATTATTCTTTTCTCCCTCCAGCCTGGGCAGAGAAACGTGGTTACAAGACAGCCAAGGCGGCTCGGAATGATGTGTACAGAGCAGCCAACAGTCTCTTGCGGCTGGCAGTGGACGGCCGCCTCAGCCTGTGTTTTCATCCCCCAGGCTACAGTGAACAGAAAGGTCAGAGCCCAGATATTCTTCCCCAGCCCTCTGCTATGGTGTAGGTAAAAGGGTGTGGGCTTTGTGGCCAGAGAGAGAGAGGGTCAAACCTGGATTCTGTACCTGTTGGCCAGCTCTGTTACTTGACATCTGAGACATTTTCCTGATCTGCAAACTGAGGGTAATAATTGACCCTTAGCATAGTGATTGTAAAGATTGAAGTTGATGTGCACAAAGCTTCTGTTCAGCAATCTGCACATAGGAAGTTGAATGAATGGATGAATGAATGAATGCCAGCAGCTATAAAGATTATTGTTATTCTTAGTCTTTGCCTCTTCCCCATCTTTCTCTGGCTTTAGTTCCTTGCTCAAAACTCTCCATTTTTTTCTTGTTTCGGTTCCCCAGGCACCTGGGAGTCCCATCCAGAGACCACGGAGCTGGTGGTTTTGCAGGGCAGGGTGGGGCCAGCAGGTGACGAGGAGGAGGAGGAAGAGGAAGAGCTGAGCAGCTCCTGTGAGGAGGAGGGAGAGGAGGACCGGGATGCGGATGAGGAGGGAGAAGGGGATGAGGACACTCCAACCTCAGCTCCAGGGTCCAGCCTGGCTGGCCGAAACCCTTATGCCCTACTGGGTGAGGATGAGTGCTGAGTTCCTCGCCCAGCGCCATCTTCCCACCCAATATCTTTGCTTTTGGACTGACCTGGGGGTATCTCCTCTCTGCCACCCCAATTGTGAATAAAGATTGTTTGCTTTGTAGCCCCTTCCCCAGATGAACTGAGGTGAGAGCAGCTGTTCCAGGCTAACAGCTGTGGGAGGCTTTGCTCCTCTTCTCCCTTCTTTTTTCATGCATTCTCTTTGCAAGGGAAAGTTCTCTTAGGAGTTTGTTTAGTAGGTTCTCAGTCTCTGAAACCTGCTTCCTCTACCCATTCTCCCACTCTGCACCTTAGGAATCCCATTATCTACATGGGGAGGGGAGGTCTAAATCCAGCTCCCTTTTGGAGTTTGTGCCATTCTCGGATTTGAGCAGCAGCCCTGTGCGCCCCCTGCTGCCAGACCTGGTCACTCCAGGAGCTTCTGGGAGAAGGAACAGTAAGAGAGGAAGTGTCCCGAGCTGATGTCTCTTAATGAGATTTTTACAGGAATTGTTCAAATTCAGCAAATATTTATTGAGGGTCTGTTGTGTGTCTTGACCTGTGCTGAGCATCAAGCATATAAGGATGTACCACCAGAGCCTGACCTAAATTTGAAGCCTGGCCATGATCAAAACCCCACCTTCAGGCACCCAAGTTTTTGGATTAAGAAGCGTAAATGATGTTCTCCAAATCCTGGGGGCTCATGCAGTATAATTCTAGGACTTCATGTTGATATAAATTTTTAGTTAGGGCAAAACGCTTGTGAAAATGTTGATTAAATGTGTACGAGTAGTTTTAATTACTGGCGAACAACTAGCGTGCACATTTATGATTTGAGCAGAACAGCCCAGTGTTGTTTCATTATTTAAAAGCCTGGCAGCTACGAGTGTTTGAGGTACATAGGGGCGGGCACAGAACCAGCCTCCTGAATTCCATTTACTCTGGTTTCAGGGTGGAACAAAGATTATCCAGTGCAGGGTCTGAGCTAGAACCTAGCAGGTGGCCAGAACCATTTTAGGTTTTCACCTCAGCATTTCAGCAGAGATCAGCTCTCTCGTGAGTCAGGGCACCTTAGGCTTTGCTGTATATCCCTTTGTTAAGCCAGCAGCTAGACTTCTAGATTTAATTCTTTTAGAAATGGGAGAGTGAGCTTTTTTATTGACTGCCAGTGTTGTCTGTATTGGATGATAGCAAAAAGTGTAGTTGGACAGGTTGCCCACTAGATGGAGGAGTGAGAAGTACCAGACTCCTTTTTGCTCTAAAGCAGATCCTTTCAGGATCTGAGTCACTGGGCAGTTTCTCTAGTGCGAGCAGACAGACCCTGTTAACTAAGAAGCAAAGGAAAGTATATTTAAAGAGGCTGAGGTGTTTGGCCACATATTCCTTTAGGTTCATCTCCGTTGGTCTCAGTGTGGACATAACCCCTGGAATTCACTCCAGTGCAAAGTTTAAATACTACCAGCATGAGAATGTACTTGAAGGTTTCTCAAAATGTGCTAGACAAGAGAAAAGGTCCCAGCTGAGAGAAAAATCCACCTGTCTCCCATCTGGGGCTCTTTAGCCTCACTGATAGAAAAGGAAAAGGGGCCCAAGCTAAGCTTACTTTGAGGGTTCATGATATTCAGAGATGCTCAGGGGACTTCTCTGCTGCAGGAGGTGGGGTGAGGACATTGGATTCATTTCCTCAAAATGTGGAGAGAAAGGAGAAAAATCAGTATTCTATTTGTACCTCTGCTTCTTGTGCCATTTGTCTTCGCTTGTCTTTATCTTTTTCCTTTTCCACCTCGGGTTTCATCAGGGGCATTTGGGAGAGTCTAGGGGTGGGGATGAAGAGTTGACTGGGAGCTGAGGAGGGGGGATTTTTATGCTGAAGACCTGGCAGGAGGCAACTGACACCCCCACAGGGTTAGACTGTAAAACCTCTTCGCAGGCCTCTGTCAGTGACTTGCTGACTCTATAGGATAGTAGCAACAGAAAAAGAACTGAGGGACCTGCAGATCAGGATGAATAGGGCCCCAACATCAGTGCCTGAGGCTGAGGTTAGAACTGACTACAAAGATACAGGAAACCAAGGGCCCAGTCTCCCTTCCACGCTGAAATACGCTTTTCCTCGCACCCTCTTGTCTGGGTCATGTCTACTATGTGAATACTTGACCATGGAGGTCTGGGGCTCTAGTGGCTTCCGTAGCTGGCTAGTCTCTTTATGGAGAGAAATCAGGGCTTCTCTCATCCATGCTGGAATTTCATTTAGATGTCAACTTCCAAGCTTCCCTTTTTCCAGATGGGATTCTAGTCCTGGTTCTGGAACAGGGTAGCTGTGTGTGGTCCAGGATAGTTGAATTATTTGGCCCTTTGTTCACTTCTTATAATCATTGATACAGTCAACAAAAATTGGTTAAAAACAATATATGCCAGGCTGGGTGCGGTGGCTCACGCCTGTAATCCCAGCAATTTGGGAGGCTGAGGCGGGCGGATCACGAGGTCAGGAGATCGAGACCATCCTGGTTAATAGAGTGAAACCCCGTCTCTACTAAAAATACAAAAAATTAGGCGGGCATCGCGGTGGGCGCCTATAGTCCCAGCTACTTGGGAGGCTGAGGCAGCAGAAGGCGTGAGTCTGGGAGGCGGAGCTTGCAGTGAGCCGAGATCGCGCCACTGCACTCCAGCCTGGGCGACAGAGCAAGATTCCGTCTCAAAAAAACAAAACAAAACAAAAAATATATGCCAGACATATGTCCCTGAGTTCTGGGACAATAACCAAAAATCGAATAAGGCAATATCCTACCCTCAAGCAATAGAGGGTAGGAATAGAATAATAATATAATACAATAGCTCTATAGCAGTATGTAAACTATAAAAGCATTATTTTACATGTATCTATTGAACTGTCATAACTAAATAAGGTGGTTAGTACTATAATTATCCCAAGGATTCATTCACTCAGAACATTTGTTGAGCAATTACTATCTGCCAGTCACTTCCAAGTGGTAAGTGGGATAGAAATGGTTCTTTGTGGAGCTCACAATTTATTGGAGAATGGAAACACAATTACAAAAAAAAGTGTGATAAGTTCTGGGAGAAGGGTGGTACAGGATCCTGTGGGGTAGTGGTGGCTCCATATAGGAGGGACATTGGGATACTGATCAGGAAGGAGTGGGAGACAGGGCTAGAAGCTGCATTAGTATATTAAGTTACGTCAGACTGCCAAAACAAAACAAACACAAAAAATCGGTAGTCCATGGTAAAGAATTGCTATAGGAACAGCCAGTAGGGGCAGTTAAGCTGGTCTTGGTGAATCAGGGGAAGGAAGCCTCCTAGAGGAACAGGTGTCTATGCTGAGGCCAAATGCTGGATAGGAGTTAGCCAGATAGAGGGAAATCGCATTCTGGGCAGAGGAGACAGCAAAGGTCAAGAAACATGACAACTTTGGAAGACTGTAACTTGTTCAGAGGCAGAGGGTGCAAAGGAGAAATGAGGAAAGGTGATGCTGGAGAGGTGGGCCTGGTCCAGCTCTTGCTGGGCCTTTTCAGCCATGTTAAAGATTTAGACTTTATCCAGAGGGACGTTGAACTTCAAGCCTAAGACTGAAAAGGTGAGAATTGTGCCTTAGATGACTATAGTTGCAGTGTGGAGACTGGTTTGGAAAGGGGAGAAATCAAAGGCTTTTACAGCCATCCCAGGGAGAGAGAATGAACACCAGATTTAGGGTAATGGAAGATGGGAAGAAGAGAAGTTGTTTTATGGGTTGCTCAGGAGATAGAATTGACATGTCTTGGGATTGTTTTGCCGTGTAGGGGAGAGAGACAAGTCAAGAGTATACATTCCTGTTTCTGACTTGGCAACTGGGTGGGTATAGGTCTGTTTCCTGAGACAGTTGTCTACAGCCATACCACCGTGAGCGCCCTACATCTCATCTGAGACAATTTATGCAAATGGAGCTTGGGGAAAGAGAGGTTGTGGCTGGAGACAGAGATTTGGGCATCATCAACATATAGGTGTGGGGAGCAGAGAAGGCTGAGGAAGAAAGCAGGAAACATAAAAAGAGCAGGGAAAGGAGCCAGTGAGACAGGAAAAACTTAGTAACATGGTGTGATGAAGCTAGGGGAGGAAGGAAGGGCGGCGTGGAATGCTGATGATGGGTGGTGGCATGGAGATTGAAGAGTATCCACCAGCAACGAGAGGGGCCTCCATGGTCTTGGTGGGAGCATTTCTTTGGAGAGGTGGAATCAGAGGCCCCAGATGTCAGAGGGTTAAGGAATAATTTGGAGGAAAAGAGTAAAGGCAGTGGAGGTGAGGAGAGAATTTTCAAAATGTTTGGCAGTGATTGCAATGAAAGAAAAAAATGGAGGGAGCAGAGTATATGCAGTTGAGGAACTTTTTTAGCTTGGAGTGTGTTAACACGATGTTAGGAAGAAGGATCAAGTGAAGGAGAAAGGTGAAAATGCTGGAAGGTGGGGCTTAGTGATGGAACAAACCTTGGGGACAGGTGGGCGTGGTACTGAGAGTCCCAGTGAGGGGAGTGCCCTCAGGCAGGCGCCGGTGGCTTCTGTCACAGGAGGGAACAGCGCCGAAATTCAGCTGGTTCGCACTGGTATGGCTCAACCAGTTGTTAAAACATGCCAGACGTTCCAGTGTCAGTAATATACGAGTAACTGCAATAAGCAGTAAAAATTATAAATTCTAATACAAACTCAGTTCAAACTAAGAGATCGCAGCAGCCGCTCTTCACGCTGCATTTGAGAAGCTTTGCAGCGCCATCTGCCGGTGTCATAGCATCACTGCAGGCTGAGAGGCTGCTTTGCGCCTTCATCTGAAATTGCCTGTTTAAATTACCTTGGAATCATGGAGTTGCTACTGCTTCTGAATAGTTTAGCTTCTACTTTGATTTTATTGTTAGTGCATTGTCGTTCTTGTGTCAGTAGCAAGTTTCAGTGTTTTAATATTTACAAATACAAAAATTTTTAATAAAATATTAAAGCCAAACTTGAATGAAGAGACAACAAAGTTTGGGTATGTTTCTTTATGTGCCTTTTGACATATCATAAATGAGAATCTTTTGATTCCTCAGGAGAACAAAGAAGAAATATTAATGAGCTGCAGCCTGGAATGTTTTCTGTTACTGTGTAAAAATCAGAATAATATGGAAATCGTTTGCAACTTTTTATTTTGAAAAATTTCTAACATAGAAAAAGAACAATAAACACCCAAATACTGGAAGATTCAACACATTCTACATTTTGCCATATTTGCTTTACTAGTTTTTACCAGCTTCTGTATTCATCGATTTTTCTACTTATCGATTTTTTTTGTTGTCATTACCTTTTATTTTTAAAAACTTTAACCTTTAATTGTAAATTGGCAAATTATAGTTGTATATATTTATGGGGTACAAACTGACGTTATGATTCATGAATACACTGTGGGATGATTAAATCAAGCTAACATCTATCACTTTTTTTTTTTTGAGACGGAGTTTCACTCTTGTCGCCCAGGCTGGAGTGCAATGGTGCAATCTCGGCTCCTGGGTTCAAGTGATTCTTCTGCCTCAGCCTCCCGAGTAGCTGGGATTACAGGCGTCTGCCACCACGCCCGGCTAATTTTTTGTATTTTTAGTAGAGATGGGGTTTCACCATGTTGGCCAGGCTGTTCTCGAACTCCTGACCTCAGGTGATCCACCCACCTTGGCCTCCCAAAGTGCTGGGATTACAGACATGAGCCACTGCGCCCGGCCCAACATCTATCACTTTTAAATACTTACTTTTTTTGTGGTGAGAATGTTTGAAATTTACTCTCTACATTCAGAGGAGGGAACACGTCAAAAATGTAAGAAAGATATTTACCCTCAACACTTTTGAAATGTACAAGAATTATTTACTATATTCACTTTGCTGTGCAATATATCTCAAAGAAAAAGAAAAGCTTATTTTTCCAGTCCAATGAAGCTTTGTACCCTTTAACCATCATATCCCATTTCCCCCAGACCCCCAGCCTCTGGTAACCACTATTCTACTCTCTCCCCCTTTGAGTTCAATTGTTTTAGATTCCACTTATAAGTGAGAACATACAGTATTTGTCTTTCTGTGCCTGGCTTACTTCACTTAGCATAACGTTCTCCAATTCCATTAACGCTGTCTCAAATGACAAAATTTCTTTTTAAAGGCTGAATATTATATAAATATATAAATTTATTATATAAATATATAAATATACCTTTCTTTCTTTCTTTCTTTCTTTCTTTTCTTTTCTTTTCTTTTCTTTCTTTTTTTTTCTGAGACAGAGTCTTGCTCTGTTGCCCAGGTTGGAGTGCACGGGCGCAATCTCGGCTCACTGCAAGCTCCGCCTCCCATGTTCAAGTGATTCTCCTGCCTCAGCCTCCCAAGTAGCTGGGACTACAGGCGCCTGTCACCATGCCCGGCTAATTTTTTTGCATTTTTAGTAGAGACGGGATTTCACCGTGTTAGCCAGGATGTTCTCGATATCCTGACCTCGTGATCCGCCTGCCTCGACCTCCCAAAGTGCTGGAATTACAGGCATGAGCCACTGCGCCCGGTCTATATACCATATTTTCTTTATCCATTCATCTGCTGATGAACACTGGGTTTGACTATGTAACTTCACTTTTGTTAATAGTGCTGCAGTGAACATGAGAGTGCAGGTGTCTCCTCGACATACCGATTTCAAATATCTTTAGTAAATACCCAGATGCAAGATTGCTGGATCATATGGTAATTCTTTTTTTTTTTTTTTTTGAGATGGAGTTTCACTCTTGTCACCCAGGCTGGAGTACAATGGCGCGGTCTCAGCTCACTGCAACCTCCACCTCCCGGGTTCAAGCGGTTCTCCTGCCTCACCCTCTCAAGTAGCTGGGATTACAGGCGCCCACCACCATGCCCAACTAATTTTTGTAGTTTTAGTAGAGATGGGGTTTCACCATATTGGCCAGGCTGGTCTCGAACTCCCGACATCAGGTGATCCACTCGCCTCGGCCTCCCAAAATGCTGGGATTAGAGGTGTGAGCCACTGTGCCCAGCCCCATATGGTAATTCTATTTTTAGTTTTTTGAGGAACCTCCATACAGTTTTCCGTAGTAGCTGTACTAATTTACATTCCTACCAACAGTATACAAGGGTTGTCATTTCTCAACCATTTGAACTTTTTTTTTTTTTTTTTTTTGAGATAGAGTTTTGCTCTGTCACCCAGGTTGGAGTGCAGTGGTGCAATCTTGGTTCACTGCAACCTCTGCCTCCCGGGTTCAAGTGATTCTCTTGCCTCAGCCTCCCCATTAGCTGGGACTACAGGTATACACTACCATGCCTGGCTAATTTTTGTACTTTTAGTAGAGACAAGATTACACCACGTTGGCCAAGGTGGCCTCAAACTCCTGACATACCGATGTCCAGCCTGAACCATTTGAAAGCCCAGCTGATGTCTCCGACTTTCAAATGGTTCAGGGCTGGGTGCAGTGGCTCACACCTGTAATCCCAGTACTTTGGGAGGCCGAGGTAGGCGGATCACCTGAGGCCAGGAGTTGGAGACCAGCTTGGCCAACATGGCGAAACCCCGTCTCTACTAAAAATACAAAAAATTAGCTGGGCATGGTGGTACATGCCTATGATCCCAGCTACTCAGGACGCTGAGGTGGGAAAATTGCTCGAACCTGGGAGGCGGAGGTTGCAGTGAGCCAAGATAGCGCCACTGCACTCTAGCCTGGGTGACAGAGCAAAACTCCATCTCAAAAAAAAAAAAAAGAAAGTTGCAGACATCATGAGCATTCACCCCTAAATACTTCATATACATCTCTTA
Source organism: Hylobates moloch (assembly GCF_009828535.3). Taxonomy (NCBI): domain Eukaryota; kingdom Metazoa; phylum Chordata; class Mammalia; order Primates; family Hylobatidae; genus Hylobates; species Hylobates moloch. The sequence goes on along the minus strand of NW_026652295.1, from coordinate 29,034,784 downwards.
CACAATCATAATAGAATTATCATGTTTAATGAGTTAATAATTTTTAATGTCATCTAGCATTAAACTTCTCCAATTTGAATGCCTTTTATAGCATTTAATTTTTCCTAGCTTTATTTAAGTATAATTACCAAATAAAAATTATATAGATTTATGGTGTATAGCACGATGTTTTAATATATAGCTTTTAAAAAACTCCCAGAACAGGAACCAATCAAGTTTCAACATTGCATTTTTTTATGTCCTTTTCTCACCCCTTTCTTTTTAATCTAAAATCATCCAGTTTTTTTCTTCTTGGAATTGGATCTTTGAGGAGACTAGGGCAGTTGTCTTTTAGACTGTTCAACATTCTACATTTGTCTTACTGTTTCTTTGATGTCACTTAATGTGTTCATCTGTCTCCTTGAGTTTTGAGGGGTTTTCCCCCCAATTTCTTGGTTAGATTCAGGTTATCCAATCTTGGGACTAATTCTTCAAACTTGCTATATATGTCACATTGCCTCACATCAGAAGGCATATGATATGAAGTCATCCCACAAGCAGTGATGCTAAGTATGATTGCTTGGTTAAGGTGGACATGGTCAGATCTTTTCTATAAAGGTTATGTTTCCCTCTTGGCAATTAGCAAGTCATCTGCATGGTTCTTTGACACTGTGTGTATATGCTAAAAAACTTTCTCTTATCGCCATCTACAGTGATTCTTGCTTGAATTGGTTATTTCATCAGAAATTACAAAAGGTGCTTTTCTAATTCTCCCACTTCTACATTTATAAGGGCATAATTGCCTAGGAAGGAGCTTTCTCTCACCAACTGGAAAAAGTAGGGTCCTTCTCAAACTCCTGACCTCAAGTGATCCGCCTGCCTCAGCCTCCCAAAGTGCTGGAATTACAGACATGAGCCACAGCGCCCGGCCAAAGTAGGGTCCTTCTAAAAGGCAAGGTAAATTCTTATTTCCCTTTACCAGTTTTCAGAATAAGGTGTTGGTGTGATATTAATCTCCAAAGGTAGAAAATTTATTTTTTTTCTTTTTTTAAACTATAGATTTAGGGTTTTTATCCATTCAGTATTTCTTTTATTTTTTGAGACAGCATCATGGTCTGTTGCCCAGGCTGGAGTGCAGTGGCGCAATTATCACTCACTGCAGCCTCAACCTGCCAGGCTCAAGTGATCCTCCTACCTCAGCCTCCTGAGTAGCTGGGACCACAGGTGTATGCCACCACACCCAGATGATTTTTGTATTTTTTGTAGAGATGAGGTTTTGCCATGTTGCCTGAGCTCAAGCGATCCACCTGCCTTGACCTCCCAAAGTGCTGGGACTACACCATACCAGGTATCCATTTAATATTTCACAATTGATTACAGTCATTATTTTTTTGTGCTCGAACTGTACCTTATATGTCCAGTGGGAGCCTTTTTTTTAAATTTGAGATGGAGTCTCTGTCACCAGGCTGGAGTGCAGTGGCACGATCCTGGCTCACTGCAACCTCCACCTCCTGGGTTCAAGCGATTCTCCTGCCTCAGCCTCCCGAGTAGCTGGGACTACAGGTGCATGCCACCACGCCCAGCTAATTTTTGTATTTTTAGTACAGACAGGGTTTCACCTTATTGGCCAGAATGGTCTGGATTGGGAGACAGCCCCAGTGGGAGCCCCTTTAAGCTAACTCTTACATCCTTTCTGACATACCCCAGAAGTTCTGTGAGCACTTGCTTGCTTTTGACACAACCAGATGTCCCAGGCACAATTTTTACTTTCCCAGCTCCAGATGTGGCATCAGCCATTTTTCTTTTTCTTTTCTCTTTCTTTATTTCCCTTTTTTTTTTTTTTTCTTGAGACAGAGTCTCACTCTGTCACCCAGGCTGAAGCGTAGTGGCATGATCTTGGCTCACTACAACCTCTGCCTCCCGGGTTCAAGCGATCCTCCCGCCTCAGCGTCCTGAGTAACTGGGATTATAGGTATTGCCACTACGCCTGGCTAATTGTTGTATTTTTAGTAGAGATGGGGTTTCATTATGTTGGCCAGGCTGGTCTCAAACTCTTGGCCTCAAGTGATCTGCATCTGCCTGCCTTTAGCCTCCCAAATTGCTGGGATTACAGGCATGAGCCACTGCACTTGGCCAAAATCAGCCATCTTTCTTTTTTTTTTTTTTTTTTTTGAGATGGAGTCTTGCTCTGTCGCCCAGGCTGGAGTGCAGTGGTGCGATCTCAGCTCACTGCAAGCTCTGTCCCCGGGTTCATGCCATTCTCCTGCCTCAGCCTCCCAAGTAGCTGGGACTACAGGTGCCCACCACCATGCCTAGCTACTTTTTTTGTATTTTTAGTAGAGACAGGGTTTCACTGTGTTCGCCAGTATGGTCTCGATCTCCTGACCTCGTGATCCGCCCGCCTCGGCCTCCCAAAGTGCTGGGATTACAGGCGTGAGCCACTGGGCCCGGCCAAAATCAGCCATCTTTCTAAGGAACATTGATTCGTTTTAGTGAGGAATGGTCTTTAGTAACTACTCTTTAGTGCTGGGAGAGCTCGTTGCTACAGAGGTGTCATCGCTTTAAGTCACATTTAGGATTTAAAAAAAATCATGAATTCATATTGGTATTTCCAATTCAAATTGTACATTATAGGTTTTTCCCTCTTCTTTGACTTTGTATATCTTTTATCAGGGCAACCGAAAGCCTTGGCTCTTAATACTCTTAATATATTTACCTATTTCTCCTACAATATACACAAAATCATTTTAAAATTGCATTGGGCCGGGCACGGTGGCTCATGCCTGTAATCCCAGCACTTTGGGAGGCTGAGGCGGGCGTTATCACTTGAGGTCAGTAGTTCGAGACCAGCCTGGCCAACATGGCGAAACTCCATCTCTACTCAAAATACAAAAATTAGCTGGGTGTTGTGGTGGGCATCTGCTATCCCAGCTACTAGGGAGGCTGAGGCAGGAGAATAGCTTGAACTTGGGAAGTGGAGGTTGCAGTGAGCCAAGATTACGCCACTGCACTCCATTCTGGGCGACAGAGTGAGACTCCGTCTCAAACAAACAAAAAAAATCGGCTGGGCGCGGTGCATTCATCTGTAGTCCCAGCTACTCAGGAGGCTGAGGTGGATGGATTGCTTGAGCCCGAGAGATTGAGGCTGCTGTGAGTTATGATCGTGCCACTGCACTCTAGCCTGGGCAACAGAGCAAGATCTTGTAAAAAAAAAAAAAATTGGGAAACAAAAACTTCTGGGGCTTCTGAAGTCACCCCATGAGTAACTGAGTGTGGTGAGTGTAGGACTCCTGGTCCCAGCACCTGGTCTTATTTCTGTTTCTCAAACATGTCCTTTCCACCCCAAGACTTTTATCCCTTTTTGTTCCCTGGTCTGGAATACTCTATCCCACCTACTGGCCACCTGTAGTCTTGCCACATCCAGTCTCTGCTGACGTATTCCTCAGAGGGGAATATGTGCCTGATTCCCCCCCCTCCTTTCGACCTAGGCAAAGTGAGTTTCTCCTGCATGAGTTCCTCTGTGGCCAATGAGCCTCACACAATTGAATGTCTACCAACCACCTGCCAGCAAGGCCCCAAGACAGCACGTTTTCTTCCCTGTTGATCACTCTATTCTCAGTACCTGTAACAGCACTGTATTAGTCAGGGTGTTCCAGAGAGTTAGAACCAGTCGGATGAAAGAACTATTTCATGCTATCATTGGGGCCGGCAAATCCAAAATCTGCAGAGCAGGCAGGCCAGCAGCAAAGAGTTGATGTTGCAGCTCAGGTCCAAAGGCGGTGTGGAGGCAGAATTCCCTCTTCCTCAGGGACCTCGGTCTTTTTGTCTTAGGCCTTTGAATGATTGGATGAGGCCCACCCACATTGTGGAGGGCAGTCTGCTTTACTCAAAATGCACCAATTTGAATCATCCAAAACACCCTCACAAAACCATCCATAATGTTTGACCAAATATCTGAATACCATGGCTTAGCCAAGTTGACAAATAAAATTAACCATCACAAGTACCTAGCACAAATGCATAATATTATGTCCATATGTATATATATTTTCTTATACATACATATGCATGCATACACATATTTATGATTATAAAAAGTATATATATATCTATATATATAGAGAGAGAAATAAAGGAATGATCCATGTACCTTATAAAGACACTAGAAACATAAATTCATAGCAGCAGATGTCATTATGATATTTAATTTTATGTGTCAACTTGTCTGGGCCATGGTGTCCAGATATTTAGTCAAACATTATTCTGGATGTTTTTATGAAGGTGTTTTTGGATGAGATTTACATTTAAATTTGTGAACTTCAAATGTAATGAGGGTGGGCTTCATCCAATCAGTTGAAGGCCTGATTAGAACAAAAGGCTGTCGTCTGTCTTTTGTTCTGGTCAGAATTTTCCAGCACACCACCTTTGGACTTGAACTGCATCTCTTTCCTGTGTCTCCAGCCTGCTGGGCTCTCCTATCAGACTTTGGACTCACCAAGCCTCCACAATTTTGTGAGCTAATTCCTTAAAATAAGTCACACTCTCTCTTTCTCTCTCTGCAAGTATGTATGTATGTATGTATGTATGTATGTATGTATGTATGTATATTCTATTTCTCTGGAGAACCCTGACTAACTCAGAAAGCAAAAATGCCCTCTATGGCAGGGCGCAGTGGCTCATGCCCGTAATCGTAGCACTTTGGGAGGCCAAGGCGGGCAGATCACCTGAGGTCAGGAGTTCAAGACCAGCCTGGCCAACATAGTGAAACCCCGTCTCCACTAAAAAAAAAAAAACCACACAAAAATTAGCTGGGCGTGGTGGCAGGTGCCTATAATCCCAACTACTCAGGAGGCTGAGGCAGGAGAGTCGCTTGAACCTGGGGGGTGGAGGTTGCAGGGAGCCAAAAACGTGCCACTTCACTCCAGCCTGGGTGAAAGGGCGACACTCCATCTCAAAAAGAAAACCAAAAGCAAAAATGCCGCCAATCACATCTATGAGATAACCATTGTTAACTGATTGTTCCGTATTCCTGTATTCTCTCCCCCAGCTTTTTCCTGTTTATATATCAGCAAAGATGGATGGAGGGGAAGATTGACAAAAATGTTTCTTCCAGTTTATATTGTTCTACAACTTTTATTATTTATTTATGATGTGCTCATTTTCCCATGTCAATACATATAGATCTTTACAAAATGATAACGTGATATTTCATTGTATATACACAGCCTACTTTAACTATTCTAGTACTCCCCCCACGGCCCCCCCCATTATTCACTAGTAGATATAATGCCTCAGAAAAACATTCTTGGGTGGGTGCCATGGCTCACACCTCTAATCCCAGCACTTTGGGAGGCTGAGGTGGGCAGATTCTTGAGCCCAGATATTGGAAACCAGCCTGGCCAACATGGTGAAACCCTATCTCTACAAAAAATACAAAAATTAGGCTGGGCGTGGTGGCTCACACCTGTAATCCCAGCACTTTGGGAGGCCAAGGCAGGTGGATCACGAGGTCAGGAGTTCGAGACCAGCCTGGCCAACATGGTGAAACCTTGTCTCTTCTAAAAGTACGAAAATTAGCTGGGTGTGGTGGCATGCGCCTGTAGTCCCAGCTACTCAGGAGGCTGAGGCAGGAGAATTGCTTGAATCCAGGAGGCGGAGGTTGCCATGAGCTGAGATCGTGCCATTGCACTCCAGCCTAGGCGACAGAGCGAGACTACGTCTCAAAAAAAAAAAAAAAAAAAATTAGCCGGGTGTGGTAGTGTATGCCTATAGTCCTAGCTATTCGGGAAGCTGAGGTAGGAGGATTGCTTGAGCCTGGGAAATTGAGGCTTCAATGAGCTGTGATCATGCTACTGTACCATGCCTGGGTGACAGCGAGACCCTGTCTCAGAAAACAAAACAAAACAAAACAAAAAATTAAAAAAACTCAAAAATTCTTGTACTTACTTTTTTGCACACTAGAGGGAGTGTTTCTATAAATTCCTAGTTGCTACGAATGGAATGTTTGTAGTCACTTCAAACTGCATGTTGAAACTCTCTAATTCCCAATATGATAGTCTTTGGAGGTGGGGCCTTTGGGCCATAATGAGGTTTGGATAAAGTCATGGGGGCATAATGGGATTGGTACCCTTATAAAGAGATGAAGGGAGGCTATTGCTCTCCCTGCCACAGCAAGACGGTGGGATGGGCCGGGTGTGGTGGCTCACGTCTGTAATCCCAGCATCTGGGAGGCCGAGGTGGGAGGACTGCTTCAGCCCAGGAGTTCAGGACCAGCCTGGGCAACATAATGAGACCTCGTCTCTACAAAATTACAAAAATTTAGCTGGGCCTGGTGGCATGCACCTGTAGTCCCAGCTACGCAGGAGGCTGAGGTGAGATCAGTTGAGCCCAGGAGGTTGAGGCTGCAGTGAGCCAAGCTTACACCATTGCACTCCAGCCACCTGGGTGACAGAGAAAGACCCTCATCTGTTAAAAAAAAAAAAAAAGAAAGAAGAAAGAAGGAAGAAAGACAGAAAGAAAGAGAAAGAAAGAAAAAGAAAAGGAAAGAAAGAAAAAGAAAGAGAAAGAAGGAAAAGAAAATGAAGGTGAGACATCTGTGAACTAGGAACAGAAAAAGGACCTTCACCAAGCACCTTAACTGCCAGTGCCTTGATACCTGAACTTCCCAGCCCCACGAACTGTGAAAAATAAACCTCTGTTGTCTATAAGCCATCCAGGCTGTGGTGTTGTTATAGCAGCCCAAACTAAGGCACTAATTTAAGTGGAAATGCTAAATCAAAGGTTATGAAAATGTTTAATATTAATAGGTACTAAATTACTTCCCCCAAAGGTGATAAGTTTACACTCTTATCAATAAGAGGTTAAAACATTGTTTTAGGCTGGGTGCAGTGGCTCATGCCTGCAATCCCAGCACTTTGGGAGGCCAAGTTGATGGATCACTTGAGGTCACGAGTTTGAGACCAGCCTGGCCAACATGGTGGAACCTCGTCTCTACTAAAAATACAAAAATTAGCTGGGCATGGTGGCGGGCGCCTGTAATCCCAGCTACTCAGGAGGCTGAGGCAGGAGAATCGCTTGAACCCAGGAGGCAGAGGTTGCGGTGGTCTGAGATCGTGCCACTGCACTCCAGCCTGGGCGACAGAGTGAGACTCCGTCTAAAAAAAAAAATTGTTTTAATTTACTTTTACTATATGACTGTAGGGGTTGAAAATAATTTCATATTTATTGTCCAATTGAATTTATTCTTCTGTAATTACTTATATCACTTATATGCTTTTAATATAATATCTTTTAAAATTAATTTGCAATTGCTATATGATGGATATTACAATTCTACTGTGTATGCTGATACTGTTGTAACCACCCAATCGGTTCATTTTGCCTGCTGCTCCTATAGAACCAATTTATGAAGACAGGGGAATTGCAATAGAGAAAGAGTTTTATATACATAGAGCCGGTTAAACCGGAGACTGAAGTCTTATTATTACTTATATCAGCCTCCTCCCAAATTTGAAGGAACACCCCAGAACCAAAAAACAACAAAACTGGCCAGGCATGGTGGCACACACCTGCAGTCCCAGCTACTTGGAAGGCTGAGGTGGAAGGTTCACTTGAGCCTGGGAGATAGAGACTGTGGTGAGCTATGATCACTGCACTCCAGCCTCAGTGCAAACAAAACAAAAAATAACTGCAAAGACATCTCAAAAGGCCACAGTGATGTCATTTTACAGGATTAATTGGGGGAAGTTACAAATCTTGTGACCTCTGAAACAATGGCTGGTAACCGTTTAAGCCTGCATTCAGGCCCCTCTCATCCTCCCTAACCTGGTGGCCTTTCATCATTTTTACAAAGACAGTTTGGTCACTGTAAACGAAATTTCTCCCAGAGTTAGCTTGGCCTTTGCCCAGGAATGACTAAGTGCAATTTGGAGGTTAAAGGCAAGAAGGGGTTGGTTGGATTGGATATCTTTCAATGTCATAATTTTCTCACTGTTACAATTTTTGCAGGGGTGGTTTTGGTGTTTTCATTTTTTTTTCCTTTGTTAAAGCTATTTTGACACCTTCTTTCCATCTCCTCCTTGCATTCCCACAGCACATCCTCCAACAGAAGCCACAGACAACAGAAGAGAGCAGCTTCCCTGTGTGTCCCATACCCACCTCTCCACTTCTGCCACTGGGCATGGACTACTTTTGATGAACAAGTTCCTCTCACCACGAACTCGCTCTCTTCACACATAGCTCTAGACCCATGGAAAAAGTCCTGCTGAGTCAAGTCAAGAAGTTCTTCTTCTTTTTTTCCTTTTTTTGAGACAGAGTTTCACTCTTGTTGCCCAGGCTGGAGTGCACTGGCACAATTTTGGCTCACTGCAACCTCCGCGGCCTGGCTTCAAGTGATTCTCCTGCCTCAGGCTCCTGAGTAGCTGGGATTACAGGTGCCTGCCACCACGCCCGGCTAATTTTTTGTATTTTTAGTAGAGACGTTGTTTCACCGTGTTGGCCAGACTGGTCTCAAACTCCTGACCTCAGGTAATCCACCCACCTCGGTCTCCCAAGAGCTTGGATTACAGGCATGAGCCACCGTGCCGGGCCAAGAAGTTCTTCCTGAGGACCCAAACCCTAGACACTCAAACCAGCGGTCTCTCTGTCTCTTCTGCACCCACTCCCACCATCGTGCCCTGGACCTCAACAGGGGTTATGCTGGGTGAGAGGCTGCTAGATGTTTAGAGACACTGGAATCCAGGGCATGACTGTGGCCAGGAAGAAAACAAGGGCAAGAGAAAGATGCTAGAGATAAACTTTCTTTTTCTTTATTCTTCCTAAGGATGAGTCCAGCAGCCAGGTCCTGGGTGACTTTGTCCATTTAGGCACATAAAAAATGGACCAACATGGAAATGTTCACACACTCCCTTATTAGATCAGTTAGGTTCACACAGAAAAAAACAAAAAAGTTTCCTAAAAATTGTTACCACTATGATGACACACTTGTTCTGTGCTTTTGTTTTCTTGTTTTATTTTGATTCTTTTCTTTTTTTTAAGAGACAGGATCTCACTATATTGCCCAGACTGGTCCGACACTTCTGGGCTGAAGTGATCCTGCCTGTCTCCCAAAGTTCTGAGATTACAGGCGTGAGCCACCAACCATGCCTGGCTTATCTTAATTCTTTTTTTTTTTTTTTTTTTTTTTGAGACGGAGTCTTGCTCTGTCGCCCAGGCTGGAGTGCAGTGGCACAATCTCGGCTCACTGCAAGCTCCGCCTCCCAGGGTCACGCCATTCTCCTGCCTCAGTCTCCCGAGTAGCTGGGACTACAGGCATCCACCACCACGCCAGGCTAATTTTTTGTATTTTTAGTAGAGACGGGGTTTCACCATGTTAGCCAGGATGGTCTCGATCGCCTGACCTTGTGATCTGCCCGCCTCGGCCTCCCAAAGTGCTGGGATTACAGGCATGAGCCACCACGCCCAGCCATCTTAATTCTTTTATGGACAGTGTGAAGTAGACATTTTAACTCCATGGTAGAGGTGAGAAAACTGAGGCTTAGTAGCAATGCTTTAATTGGAAACATTTATTCACAAATAGATAAGACTCTAAAAAGAAAAAAAAAAGAGTGATTCATGCGATTAGTCCCTACTTCTCAGGGAAAACCCTACAAAACACCCGAGCTGCTGGCTATGAATGTCATGGGTTTGTTTAATTTTCCACGTGGTTGTTTCTCCCTGACCAGTGAACATTTCATTTAGCAGGGAAGCTGGATCTGGCCTGCCATCTGGCTTTCGTGGTGCACTTTAGAGTCCGGAGTTTGACAACAGCTGTTGCACAACCACGCTAGGAGGCCACCAGTCTTGGGACAATGGTTTCTTACTAGTTTGCGTAAGGTAGAACAGAAATATAGTAGCTGAGGGAAAACAAAAACTTTAAATAATTTAGGGATGGGATTTTCCTGGATGAATCACATTTTAATGAGTATATCAATGATTGATTATGTATGAATGTATGATGTGTGCAGAAGTTATTTCTTTTTTTTTTTGAGATGGGGTTTCGCTCTGTCACCCAGGCTGGAGTGCAGTGGGGCGATCTCGGCTCACTACAAGCTCCGCCTCCTGGGTTCACACCATTCTCTTGCCTCAGCCTCCTGAGTAGCTGGGACTACAGGTGCCTGCCACCGCGCCTGGCTAATTTTTTTTTGTATTTTTAGTAGAGACGGGGTTCCACTGTGTTAGCCAGGATGGTCTCCATCTCCTGATCTCGTGATCCGCCCGCCTGAGACTCCCAAAGTGCTAGTATTACAGGCGTGAGCCACTGCACCTGGTCTATGCACAAGTTATTTTTATCAGCTCTTAACTGTCCTTAAGCTCAAGTATCAACATGAACTCAACATAGAACCAGACCATTAAATGTCTGCATTACAAATTGTTAAAGCATCATTTTCAAAAATAATTAAGCATAATTAGTCATATTGCTCTCACTTGAAAGTATATAATTAATAATGTTATAAGGGCAAAATATTCTTTTTTCTTTTTCTTTTCTTTTTTTCTTTTTTGAGACAGAGTCTCACTCTGTTGCCTAGGCTGGAGTGCAGTGGTGCGATCTCGGCTCACTGCAACCTCCGCCTCCCGGATTCAAGCAATTCTTGTGCCTTAGTCTCCCGAGTAGCTGGGATTACAGGCACCCGCCACTACGCCCAGCTAATTTTTTGTATTTTTAGTACAGACAGGGTTTCACCATGTTGGCCAGGCTGGTCTTGAACTCCTGACCTTGTAATCTGCCCGCCTCAGCCTACCAAAGTGCTAGGATTACAGGCGTCAGCCACTGCGCCCAGCCATATTATTTGTATTTTGAATAAAAATTGTTATTGAAATTATTTATCTTTATCATATCTTTTAAAATTTCTAATTAAAACACTTTATAATGTGCATAATGTATTGCTACAAAGCAACATACAGTTTAAAAAAGTAGGGAAGTTTTTTTTATTTTTAATTTTATTTTATTATACTTTAAGTTCTAGGGTACATGTGCACAACATGCATGTTTGTTACATAGGTATACCTGTGCCATGGTGGTTTGCTGCACCCATCAACTCGTCATTTACATTAGGTATTTCTCCTAATGTTATCCCTCCCCTAACCCTCAACCCCCCCACAGGCCCTGGTGCGTGATGTTCCCTGCCCTGTGTCCGTGTATTCTTGTTGTTCAACTCCCACTTATGAGTGAGAACATGTGGTGTTTGGTTTTCTGTCCTTGTGATAGTTTGCTGAGAATGACGGTTTCCAGCTTCATCCGTGTCCCTGCAAAGGACATGAACTCATCCATTTTTATGGCTGCATAGTATTCCATGGTGTATATGTGCCACATTTTCTTAATCCAGTCTATCATTGATGGACATCTGGGTTGGTTCCAAGTCTTTGCTATTGTGACTAGTGCCACAATAAACATACGTGTGCATGTGTCCTTGTCATGATTTATAATCCTTTGGGTATATACCCAGTAATGGGATCGCTGGGTCAAATGGTATTTCTAGTTCTAGATCCTTGAGGAATTGCCACATTGTCTTCCACAATGGTTGAACTGATTTACACTCCCAACAGTGTAAAAGTGTTCCTATTTCTCCATATCCTCTCCAGCATCTGTTGTTTCCTGACTTCTTAATGATCACCATTCTAACTGGCGTGAGATGGCATCTCATTGTGGTTTTGATTTGCATTTCTCTGGTGACCAGTGATAATGAGCATTTTTTCATATGTCTTTTGGCTGCATAAATGTCTTCTTTTGAGAAGTGTCTGTTCATATCCTTTGCCCACTTGTTGACAGGGTTGTTTGATTTTTTTGTTGTAAATTTGTTTAAGTTCTTTGTAGCTTCTGGATATTAGCCCTTTGCCAGATGGGTAGATTGCAAAATTTTTCCCCATTCTTTAGGTTGCCTGTTCACTCTGATGATAGTTTATTTTGCTGTGCAGAAGCTCTTTAGTTTAATCAGATCCGATTTGTCTATTTTGGCTTTTGTTGCCATTGCTTTGGTGTTTTAGTCATGAAGCCTTTGTCCGTGCCTATGTCCTGAATGGTATTGCCTAGGTTTTCTTCTAGGGTTTTTATGGTTTTAGGTCTTACATTTAAGTCCTTAATCCATCTTGAGTTAATTTTTGTATAAGGTGTAAGGAAGGGATCCAGTTTCAGCTTTCTACATATGGCTAGCCAGTTTTCCCAGCACCATTTATTAAATAGGAAATCCTTTCCCCATTGCTTGTTTTTGTCCAGTTTGTCAAAGATCAGATGGTTATAGATGTGTGGTGTTATTTCTGCGGCCTCTGTTCTGTTCCATTGGTCTATATATCTGTTTTGGTACCACTACCATGCTGTTTTGGTTACTGTAGCCTTGTAGTATAGTTTGAAGTCAGGTAGCATGATGCCTCCAGCTTTGTTCTTTTTGCTTAGGGTTGTCTTGGCAATGTGGGCTCTTTTTTTGTTCCATATGAACTTTAAAGTAGTTTTTTCCAATTCTGTGAAGAAAGTCATTGGTAGCTTGATGGGGATGGCATTGAATCTATAAATTACCTTGGGCAGTATGGCCGTTTTCACGATATTGATTCTTCCTATCCATGAGCATAGAATGTTCTTCCATTTGTTTGTCCTCTTTTATTTCGTTGAGCAGTGGTTTGTAGTGCTCCTTGAAGAGGTCTTTCACATTCCTTGTAAGCTGGATTCCTAGGTATTTTATTTTCTTTGTAGTAATTGTGAATGGCAGGCCGGGCGCGGTGGCTCACGCTTGTAATCCCAGCACTTTGGGAGGCCGAGGCGGGCGGATCACGAGGTCAGGAGATCGAGACCACGGTGAAACCCCGTCTCTACTAAAAATACAAAAAAAATTAGCCGGGCGTGGCGGCGGGCGCCTGTAGTCCCAGCTACTCGGAGAGGCTGAGGCAGGAGAATGGCGTGAACCCAGGAGGCGGAGCTTGCAGTGAGCCGAGATTGCGCCACTCCACTCCAGCCTGGGCGACAGAGCGAGACTCCGTCTGAAAAAAAAAAAAAAAAAATTGTGAATGGCAGTCCACTCATGATTTGACTCTGTTTGTCTGTTATTGGTATATAGGAATACTTGTGATTTTTGTGCAATGATTTTGTGTCCTGAGACTTTGCTGAAGTTGCTTATCAGCTTAAGGAGATTTTGGGCTGAGACGATGGGGTTTTCTAAATATATAATCATGTCATCTGCAAACAGAGACAATTTAACTTCCTCTTTTCTAACTGAATATCCTAATTGAATATTCCTAATTGAATATCTTTTATTTCTTTCTCTTGCTTGATTTCCCTGGCCAGAACTTCCACCACTATGTTGACTAGGAGTGGTGAGAGAGGGCATACTTGTGCCAATTTTCAAAGGGAATGCTTCCAGTTTTTGCCCATTCAGTATAATATTAACTGTGGCTTTGTCATAAATAACTCTTATTATTTTGAAATACGTCATCAATACGTAGTTTATTGAGAGTTTTTAGCATGAAGGGCTGTTGAATTTTTGTCGAAGGCCTTTTCTACATCTTTTGAGATAATCACGTGGTTTTTGTCGTTGGTTCTGTTTATGTGATGGATTACATTTATTGATTTGCATATGTTGAACCAGCCTTGAATCCCAGGGATGAAGCCAACTTGATCGTGGTGGATAAGCTTTTTGATGTGCTGCTGGATTTGGTTTGCCAGTATTTTATTGAGGATTTTCGCATCGATGTTCATCAGGGATATGGGCTTAAATTTTCTTTTTTTGTTGTGTCTCTGCCAGGCTTTGTTATCAGGATGATGCTGGCCTCATAAAATGAGTTAGGGAGAATTCCCTCTTTTTCTATTGATTGGAATAGTTTCAGAACAAATGGTACCAGCTCCTCTTTGTACCTCCGGTAGAATTTGGCTGTGAATCCGTCTGGTCCTGGACTTTTTTTGGTTGGTAGGCTATTAATTATTGCCTCAATTTCAGAACCTGTTATTGGTCTATTCAGGGATTTGACTTCTTCCTGGTTTAGTCTTGGGAGGGCGTATGTGTCCAAGAATTTATTCATTTCTTCTAGATCTTCTAATTTATTCGTGTAGAGGTGTTTATGGTATTCCTGACGGTAGTTTGTATTTCTGAGGGATCGGTGGTGATGTCCCCTTTATCATTTTTTATTGTGTCTATTTGATTCTTCTCTCTTTTCTTCTTTATTAGTCTTGCTAACAGTCTATCAATTTTGTTGATCTTTTCAAAAAACCAGCTCCTAGATTCATTGATTTTTTGGAAGGGTTTTTTGTGTGTCTATCTCCGTCAGTTCTGCTCTGATCTTAGTAATTTCTTGCCTTCTGCTAGCTTTTGAACGTGTTTGCTCTTGCTTCTCTAGTTCTTTTAATTGTGATGTTAGGGTGTTGATTTTAGATCTTTCCTGCTTTCTCTTGTGGGCGATTAGTGCTCTAAATTTCCCTCTACACACTGCTTTAAATGTGTCCCAGAGATTCTGGTATGTTGTGTCTTTGTTCTCATTGGTTTCAAACAACATCTTTATTTCTGCCTTCATTTCATTATTTACCCAGTAGTCATTCAGGAGCAGGTTGTTCAGTTTCCATGTAGTTGAGCGGTTTTGAGTGAGTTTCTTAATCCTGAGTTCTAATTTGATTGCACTGTGTTCTGAGAGACAATTTGTTGTGATTTCTGTTCGATTTGCTGAGGAGTGTTTTACTTCCAATTATGTGATCAATTTTAGAATAAGTGCGATGTGGTGCTAAGAAGAATGTATATTCTGTTGATTTGGGCTGGAGAGCTCTGTAGATGTCTATTCGGTCCGCTTGGTCCAGAGCTGAGTTCAAGTCCTGGATATGCTTGTTAACCTTCTGTCTCATTGATCTAATATTGACAGTGGGTTATTAAAGTCTCCCATTATTATTGCGTGGGAGTCTAAATCTCTTTGTAAGTCTCTAAGGACTTGCTTTATGAATCTGGGTGCTCCTGTTTTGGGTGCATATGTATTTAGGATAGTTAGCTCTTCTTATTGAATTTATCCCTTTACCATTATGTAATGCCCTTCTTTCTCTCTTTTGATCTTTGTTGGTTTGAAGTCTTTTTTTTTTTATCAGAAACGAGGATTCTGATTTTTTTTTGCTTTCGGTTTGCTTGGTAGATCTTCCTCCATCCCTTTATTTTGAGCCTATATGTATCTTTGCACATGAAATGGGTCTCCTGAATACAGTGCACCGATGGGTCTTGACTTTTTATCTAATTTGTCAGTCTGTGTCTTTAAGTTGGGGCATTTAGCCTATTTACATTTAAGATTAATATTGTTATGGGTGAATTTGATCCTGTCACTATGATGTTAGCCAGTTATTTTGCCCATTAATTGACGCAGTTTCTTCATAATGTCGATGGTCTTTACTCTTTGGCATGTTTTTGCAGTGGCAGTGGCTGATACCAGTTGTTCCTTCCTTCAGGAGTGCTTCCTTCAGGAGCTCTTGTAAGGCAGGCCTGGTGGTGACAAAATCTCTCAACATTTGCTTGTCTGTAAAGGACTTTATTTCTCCTTCACTTATGAAGCTTAGTTTGGCTGGATATGAAATTCTGGTTTGAAAAGTCTTTTCTTAAAAATGTTGAATATTGACCCCCACTCTCTTCTGGCTTGTAAGGTTTCTGCTGAGAGATCCGCTATTAGTCTGATGGGCTGTCCTTTGTGGGTAACCCGACCTTTCTCTCTGGCTGCCCTTAACATTTTTTCCTTCATTTCATCCTTGGTGAATCTGACAATTATGTGTCTTGGGGTTGCTCTTCTTAAGGGGTATCTTTGTGGTGTTCTCTGTATTTCCTGAATTTGATTGTTTGCCTGCCTTGCTAGGTTAGGGAAGTTCTCCTGGATAACATCCTGAAGAGTGTTTTGTAACTTGGTTCCATTCTCCCCGTCACTTTCAGGTACACCACTCAAATGTAGATTTGGTCTTTTCACATAGTCCCATATTTCTTGGAGGGTTTGTTCATTTCTTTTCACTCTTTTTTCTCTAATCTTGTCTTCTCACTTTATTTCATTGAGTTGATCTTCAATCACTGATACCCTTTCTTCCACTTGATTGAATCGGCTCCTGAAGCTTGTGCATGCATCATGTAGTTCTTGTGCCATGGGTTTCAGCTCCATCAGGTCATTTAAGGTCTTCTCTACACCGTTTATTCTAGTTAGCCATTTGTCTAACCTTTTCTCAAGGTTTTCAGCTTCCTCGCAATGGGTTTGAACATCCTCCTTTAGCTCGGAGAAGTTTGTTATTACCCACCTTCTGAAGGCTACTTCTGTCAACTTGTCAAACTCATTCCCCATCCAGTTTTGTTCCCTTGCTGGTGAAGAGCTGTGATCCTTTGGAGGAGAAGAGGCACCCTGGTTTTGGAATTTTTAGCTTTTCTGCTCTGGTTTCTCCCCATATTTGTGGTTTTTTTTCTACCTTTGGTCTTTGATGTTGGTGACCTACAGATGGGGTTTTGGTGTGGATGTCCTTTTTGTTGATGTTGATGCTATTCCTTTCTGTTTGTTAGTTTTCCTCCTAACAGTCAGGGCCCTCACCTGCAGGTCTGTTGGAATTTGCTGGGGGTCCACTCCAGACCCTGTTTGCCTGGATATTACCAGCGGAAGCTGCAGAACAGCAAATATTGCTGCCTGATCCTTCCTCTGGAAGCTTTGTCCCAGAGGGGCACCCGCCTGTATGAGGTGTCTGTTGGCCCCTACTGGGAGATGTCTCCCAGTCAGGGTACATGGGGGTCAGGGACCCACTTGAGGAGGCAGTCTATTTTCGAAGCTCGAACGCCATACTGGGAGAACCACTGCTCTCTTCAGAACTGTCAGACAGGGACGTTTACGTCTGCCGAAGCTGTCTGCTGCCCCTTGTTCTAATATGCCCTGCCCACAGAGGTGGAATCTAGAGAGGCAGTAGATCTTGCTGAGCTGCAGTGGGCTCCACCCAGTTCAAGCTTCCCGGCCTCTTTGTTTACACTATGAGCATAAAACTGCCTACTCAAGCCTCAGGAATGGCGGACGCCCCTCCCCCTGCCAAGCTGCAGCACGGCAGGCTGATGTTAGACTGCTGCGCTAGCAGTGAGCAAGGATCCATGGGCATGAGCCCTGCCGAGCCAGGCACGGGAGGGAATCTCCTGGTCTGCCAGTTGTGAAGACCATGGGAAAAGCCCAGTATTTGAGCAGGAGTATACTGCTCTTCCAGGTACAGTCTGTCACGGCTTCCCTTGGCTAGGAAAAGGAAATCCCCGACCCCTTGCACTTCCCAGGTGAGGTGACGCCCTGCCCTGCTTTGGCTCATCCTCCATGGGCTGCACCCACTGTCCAACTAGTCCCAATGAGATGAACCAAGTACCTCAGTTGGAAATGCAGAAATCACCCATCTTCTGTGTTGGTCTCTCTGGGAGCTGCAGACTGGAGCTGTTCCTATTCCAGCAAGATGCTTTTAAAACCTTAGAGATGATGGATCCCAGACACCGAGCTTCTGGCTGTGGCTTGGTCTTTCTAAGTACTCAACAAGTCTGTCTTTTCTAAGTGTCTTTAAAGACCAGAAATACCTGTTTTTAACACACAGGGTTGCAAAATTCAGAGGAGATCAGCGAGCATCCCTCTTGTCTGCCCCACATATGTTTCTCTGCCAGAGGCCACCGTGGCGAGCCGGGGCCTGTGACTGCCCCAACCAAAATTTTGGAAAGTCACTCTGGTGCTACCAGATGCCCTGAGGTTCCCAGGTTGGAGTATTTCTCTCCCACTGGGTTTCTCCTGCAACTCTTCCCAGCCCACTGGCCCCACTGCCAGAGCACACAGCAGTCCGGACACACACCATGGGACAGCCTGACTTGCTTCTGCTCTCTGCACGTGCTATATGAGAGGGTTCTTTTGAGAACAGAAACTGCAGTGACTGAGAAGGAAAGGGTGAGGGATGAAAACCAGAGGTCGCATGCAGCCAACCAGGCATTACAAAAATGCCTTCTGGAAAAATGCACTTGGAGTTGGTTTCCAGAAAAAATGAAAAGTCCCTCCAGAGAAATGTAAAGGCCAGAGAAACGAAGACTCAGAGAATGAAAAGGCCAACCCTGCTCATCCAGCAGCCCAGG
The DNA here is from genome assembly GCF_009828535.3 of Hylobates moloch. NCBI lineage: Eukaryota > Metazoa > Chordata > Mammalia > Primates > Hylobatidae > Hylobates > Hylobates moloch. Next base: position 29,016,716 of record NW_026652295.1, on the reverse strand, counting down.
GCTAGCCCAAACAGACCCATTCTCTTGTTGGGCTTATGACTCTGGGTGAGTCTCTCACCCTCACAGTCTTGGTTTCTTTCTCACCCCAAAGCCAATGTTAAACCTACACATGAAAAAGAATACTTAAAAGGATGATCTGGGCTGGGCTCAGTGGCTCACGCCTGTTATCCCAGCACTTTGGGAGGCTGAGGCGGGTGGATCACTGGAGGTCAGAAGTTTGAGAACAGCCTGGGCAACCTGACAAAACTGTCTCTACTAAAAATACAAAAGTTAGCCAGGAGTGGTGGTGGTCACCTGTAATCCCAGCTACTTGGGAGGCTGATGCTGGAGAATCACTTGAACCCAGCAGGCAGAGGTTGTAGTGAGCTGAGATCTGCCACTGCACTCCAGCCTGGGCAACAAGGGTGAAACTCCGTCTCAAAAAAAAAAAAAAAAAAAAAAGATGATCGGCAACTTGGCAAATCGTAGCCATGTTTGTTAAGTGGAGGAAAAGTATTAAACATATTATGAAAACAGAAATGGTAGTCATGTCAAACAAACATTACATATATAGGGAAAAAGATTGGCAACAAATACACAAAAATAAGGTTCTGTTTTGATATTCTGAATTTGAGTGGTTCCCCACACCCTCTACAATTTCCAAGTTTTATGAAACATGTTGTCTCATTTCATTAAAGCTGCAGTAACCTCTATGCATGTGATCCCCACTGCACTCTAAAACTTCCAATTAGGCCGGGCGTGGTGGCTTATTCCTGTATTCCCAGTACTGTGGGAGGCCTAAGTGGTTGAATCCAGGAGTTGGCAGACCAGCCTCGGCAACATGGTGAAACTGTCTATACAATAAATACAAAAGTTAGCAGGGCATGGTGGCACACACCTGTAGTTCCACCTACTTGGGAGACTGAGATGAGAGTATTGCTTGAGGCAGGTTATAACCGGATACAGGTTATAGTGAACCAAGATCATGCTGTGTCCAGAATTGGTGGGTTCTTTGTCTTGCTGACTTCAAGAATGAAGCTGCGGACTCTCACGGTGAGTGTTACAGTTCTTAAAGATGGTGTGTCCAGAGTTTGTTCCTTCAGATGTTCAGATGTGTCCAGAGTTTCTTCCTTCCACTGGGTTCATGGTCTCACTGACTTCAGAAGTGAAGCTGCCAACTTCCACGGTAAGTGTTACAGTTCTTAAAGGTGGCATATCTGCAGTTGTTCATTCCTTCTGGTGGGTTCGTGGTCTTGCTGGCCTCAGGAGTGAAACTGCAGATCTCCACAGTCAGTGTTACAGTTCATAAAGGTGGCACACCTGGAGTTGTTTGTTCCTCCCGTCCAGAGTTGTTCATCCCTCTCTGCTGGTTTGTGGTCTCACTGGCTTAAAGAGTGAAGCTGTAGACCTTCACAGTGGGTGTTACAGTTCATAAAGGCAGCATGGACCTAAAGAGTGAGGAGCAGGAACATTTATCGCAAAAAGCAAAAGAACAAAGCAGCTTTCAGAGTGTCGAAGAAAACCCCAGCAGGTTGCCACTGTTGGCTTGGGTGGCCTGCTTTTATTCCCCCATCCGGCCCCACCCACATCTTGCTGATTGGTCCATTTTACAGAGAGCTGATTGGTCCATTTTACGGAAAGCTGATTGGTTAATTTTACAGAGAGCTGATTGGTCCGTTTTGACAGAGTGCTGATTGGTGTGTTTACAATCCTTTAGCTAGACACAAAGCACTGATTGGTGCGTTTACAATCCTCTAGCTAGACACAAAAGTTCTCCAAGTCCCCACCAGATCAGCTAGACACAGAGTGGTGATTAGTGCGTTTACAAACCTTTAGCTAGACACAGAGTGCTGATTGGTGCATTTACAATCCTTTAGCTAGACACAAAAGTTCTCCAAGTCCCCACCTGACCCAGAAGCCCAGCCGGCTTCACCTCTCAATGGCGCTCCCGGGACTTTACCGCACCTAGCCCGGGCACTCTGGCAGCCCAGCGGGAGCTCCTCCCCCACCCCCCCCATCAAGCCCAGCAGGCAACGGCCAGCCTCGCCCCCAGTGCAGGGCCTGCCTAGCCTGCACCCACCCGGAACCCCGCCGGCCCATGAGTGCCACGCACAGCCCCTGCTCCCACTGGTGCTTCTCCCTCCACACCTCCCCGTGAGCAGAGGGAGCCAGCTCCGGCCTCGGCCAGCCCCAGAGAGGGGCCCCCACAGCGCAGTGGCAGGCTGAAGGGCTCCTCGAGCCTGGCCAGAGCAGACACCAAGGCCGAGGAGGCGCCGAGAGCAAGCGAGGGCTGCTAGCAGGTTGTCACCTCTCAATGCCACTGCACTCTAGTCTGAGTAACAGAGCAGATCTGGTCTCAAAAAATAAAATAAAGTAAAAAATAAAGAAAGAGACCGGGCACTGTGGCTCACGCCTGTAATCCCAGCACTTTGGGAGGCTGAGGTGGGCAGATCACGAGGTCAGGAGTTTGAGACCACCCTGGCCACCATGGCAAAACCTTGTCTCTACTAAAAGTACAAAAATTAGCTGGGCATGGTGGTGGGTGCCTGTATTCCCAGCTGCTCAGGAGACTGAGGCAGGAGCATCACTTGCATCTGGGAGGCGGAGGTTGCAGTGAGCCCAGATCGTGCCACTGCACTCTAGCCTGGGCAACAAGAGTGCAACTTCGTCTCAAAAAAATAAAGAAAAATAAAATGAAACTTCCAATTAAAAGGAGAAGTTCAACCAGGTGCAGTGGCTCACGCTTGTATCCCAGCACTTTGGGACGCTGAGGCGGGTGGATCGCTTGAGGTCAGGAGTTCGAGACCAGCCTGACCAACATGGTGAAACCCCATCTCTACTAAAAATACAAAAAATTAGCTGGATGTGGTGGTGCACGCCTGTAGTCCCAGGTACTCGGGAGGCTGAGGCAGGAGAATTGCTTAAACCTGGGGCACGGAGGTAGCAGTGAGCCAAGATCAAGCCATTGCATTCCAGCTTGGGTGACAGAGCAAGACTCAGTCACAAATAAATAAATAAATAAATAGGCCGGTCGAGGTGGCTCACACCTGTAATTCCAACACTTTGGGAGGCTGAGGTGGGCGGATCACTTGAGGTCAGGAGTTCGAGACCAGCCTGACCAACATGGTGAAACCCCATGTCTACTAAAAATATACACACACACACACAAATAGCCAAAATTAGCCAAAAAATTATAAATAAATAAATGAAATAAAAAGGTAAGTTCCACACTCGGGAGGCTGAGGCAGGAGACTCGCTTGAACCCAGGAGGTGGAGGCTGCAGTGAGCCGAGACCGCGCCACTGCACTCCAGTCTGGGCGACAAAGCAAGACTCTGTCTCAAAAAAAAAAAAAAAAAGTTAGAGAAATTCAGCAGAAGCATTGCTTGAGTAACACTGAAACTCAGAACCAGGAAACTGAAGGCGGTTACTCCACATACATCTGGGGCAACAAGTGAGCTGTTCCAGCGAGGCTTACACTGTGGGCGGAGGCGGGCAGGAAATTCACTTACAAGTCTGTGTCAGTAAACAGGAAGAAGGTGCCTCCTGTGATACAAGATACAGACGTAGTCTCCTATCCAGGAAACAGGGACAGAGCCGCAGACCAGATAATGATACGACCAACATTTTTCACTAAATGTTCTCAACGGATTATTTACATTTTTTCTAGAAAAGTACAATTTAAACCTGAATACATTTGATAACTATGGAATTTGAGCATTCACGTATGCTTGTGACCTGGTTACTCTACGCTCCAGGGATCGCCCTGATCCCAAAGCGCTTCCTGCCGCTCCCACTTCCTCTGTTTTCGCCGGAGGGGCAGCCACAGTTCTCGGCTGAGCGAAACTCGGTCGTTCTGTTTACCTCGTGAATGATTGGCTACAGATCCCAGAGAGGAAATAGGGACCCACCCCTCAGTTGTTATGCAATCTGGGGCGGAGTCCGGGGTCCATAGCCTTTCTGAGGGTAACCTGAGCGGGAGAAGTTGTTGCGCCTGATCTCAAACAGCCTTTCGCATGGAAAAGGATTCCTAAAAGTGGGGTTACTCCTCCACAGCAATAGCGTCCTTAAAATAGGGGTTCCCGGCTGGGCGCGGTGGCTCACGCCTGTAATCCCAGCACTTTTGGAGGCTGAGGCGGGCGGATCACCTGAGGTCGGGAGTTCGAGACCAGCCTGAACAACATGGAGAAATCCCGTCTCTACTAAAAATACAAAATTAGCCGGGCGTGGTGGCGCATGCTTGTAATCCAAGCTACTCGAGAGGCTGAGGCAGGAGAATAACTTGAACCTGGGAGGCGGAGGCTGCGGTGAGCCGAGATGGCGCCACTGCACTATAGCCTGGGCAGCAGCAAGAGCGAAACTCCGTCTCAAAAACAAACAAACAAACAAACAAACAAATATATATATATATATATATAGGCTGCCGGTGAGGACGTGAGGCGCGCGCCGCTGAGCCACTGAGAATTTACCCCGCTGGGCAAGTCTGCGAGGCCAGGGCCCCTAGGGAAAAGAGCCTCTCCCAGATTTTAGGGCTCATATGCCTGCAGTGGGTTGGTAGGGATAGGGGAGGATAGGGGAGGATGATGAGGTTGGGATAAGGAAGTGGTACCAATAGAAAGACAAACAAAACCAAACCAAATCAAGCTTTCCCTTTTCCATCCCTGTCCTCCTCTTTGCGATCTCATCTGGGTGGCTGAAGGCAGACCCCGACCAGAGCCATCCTTGCCAGCTTCTTTTGTCTTGCTCTGTGGGGAAACGAGTGAAGAAAAAAGCAGAAGGCAAGGCAAGTGAAACGGAGCCCTCTGTGAAGAACCACGACTAGGGTCACACATGGCAAAATTCCTAGCCTTCCTTTGAGGAGTAGCCATATTTCCATTTAAAAAGGACCCACTTTATTGCAAGATTCGGGGCTGGGAAATGGTCCTTCCTGCCTCAAGAATTTCAAAGACTTCTAGAGGAGAGTGTCCAAAGACAGACAAGAAAGTGGCCAGTGTCCTGAAGAAAGTCAGGGGGTCCAGGGGAGTGTGAACCCTGAATATCTGAGACAGGTCTCAGTTAATTTAGAAAGTTTATGTTGTCAAGGTTGAGGATGTGTGCGGGTGACACAGCCTTAGGAAGTCCTGATGACATGTTCCCAAGGTGGTCAGGGCACAGCTTGGTTTTATACATTTTAGGGAGACATGAGACCTCAATCAACATATGTAAGATTAACATTGGTTCGGTCTGGAAAGGCGGGACAACTTGAAGCAAAGGTGGGACAACTCCTAGTGGCGAGGGGGCTTCCAGGTCATAGGTAGATAAGACACAAATGGTTGCTTTCTTTTGAGTTTCTTTTTTTTGAGATGGAGGCTCGCTCCTGTCGCACAGGCTGGAGTGCAGTGGTGCGATCTTGGCTCGTTGCAACCTCCACCTCCCAGGTTCAAGTGATTCTCATTCCTCAGCCTCCCGAGTAGCTGGGATTACAGGCATGTGCCACCATGCCAAGCTAATTTTTGTATTTTTAGTAGAGACAGGGTTTCACCATGTTGGCCAGGCTGGTCTCGAACTCCTGACCTCAGGTGATCCACCCGCCTCGGCCTCCCAAAGTGCTAGGATTACAGGTGTGAGCCACTGCGCCCGGCCTCTTTTGAGTTTCTGATTAGCCTCTCCAAAGGAGGCAATCAGATATGCATTTATCTCAGTGAGCAGAGGAGTGACTGAATAGAATGAGACTTAGGTTTGCTCTCAGCAGTTCCCAACTTGACTTTTCCCTTTAGCTTAGTGATTTTCGGGCCCCAAGATTTATTTTCCTTTCACAGGTATCCCCTGTTCAGTTCAGACTGAACCTGTGGGGGTGTAGGGATGTACTCCAGGCTGGAGTGAAGTGGCATGATCTCTGCTCACTGCAACATCTGCTTTCTAGGCTCAAGAGATCCTCCCAACTCAGCCTCCTGAGTAACTGGGATTTCAGGTGAGCACCACCATGCCCAGCTAATTTTTGTATTTTTAGTAGAGATGGAGTTTTGCCCTGTTTCCCAGGCTGGTCTGGAACTCCTGAACTCAAGTGATTCACCCACCTCGGCCTCCCAAAGTGCTGGGAATACAGGCGTCAGCCACTGTGCCCAGCCAAATTCTACGTCTTTTAAGAGTAAAATATACTTAAAGTTTTTCGTATGTAACTTATTTAGTGTTTCTGATACTCTTGATTTGTTCTTCTGGATTGGATTTACAATCTGATGTGGTTCCTTTGTTTCAATGTAACTCCATCTTTTCCCTATCCTTTGTACCATTATTGTCCTATGTACGTGAGTGCATATATACACACACATCATCTTTAGATGTTACAAGCCCAACACTGTAATTTTATAATTGTTGTTTTATGTAATTTATTTTAAAACAGTTAAGAAATGAAAAGGAGCCAGGCATGGCGGTGTGCATCTGTAGTCCCAGCTATTCAGGAGGAGGCTGAGGTGGGAGGATCACTTGAGTCCAGGATTTGAGGCTGCAGTGAGCGATGGTCAAACCACTGCACTCCATCGTGGGTGAGAGAGTGAGACCTTGTCTCTCAAAAAAGAAAAAGAAAAAGAAGAGATTTGTAGTTTTTAGTTTTTAAAAAATAATTACTAACATATTATTTTTTCTGATGCTGTTTGTTTCTTTTACAAATTTTACTTTTTTTTAATTTAATATTTTTGAGATGGAGTCTTGCTCTGTTGCCCAGGCTGGACTACAGTGGTGTGATCTTGGCTCACTGCAGACTCCACCTGCTGGGTTCAAGTGATTCTTGTGCCTCAGCCTCCCAAGTAGCTGGGATTACAGGTGTGCGCCACTGTGCCCAGCTACAAATTTTATTTTTAATTGACATATAATAATTGTTTTTCATTGGATTGGGATTATTATCTGGTGTCATTTCTTCTTAGTCTGAAGAACTTACTTTAGTATTACATTAGTGTTTCTTGTAAGACATATCTGCAAGAAATAAATCTCCCTAGTCTTTGTTTATCTAAGAATATGTTCATTTTGGCTTCTCTTTTTTTTTCCTTTAGAATAAATTTTGGTTTTGGAGACAGGGTCTCGCTCTGTTGCCCAGGCCGGAGTGTAGTGGCATGATCATGTCTCATTGCAACCTCAATCTCTCAGGCCTAAGAGATCCTCCTGCCTCAGCTTCCTGAGTAGCTAGGACTACAGGTGTGCACTACCACACATGGCTAAATTTTTTTTTTTTTTTTCAGAGACAGGGTCTTAACTTTGTTGCCCAGGCTGGTCTTGAACTCCTGGGTTCAAGCGATCCTCCCACCTTGGCCTCCCAAAGTGCTGGGATTATAGGTGCAAACCACTGTCCCTGGACAGGTCTTCAGTTTTGAAGGATAATTTTTCTTGATGTAGAATTCTTGATTGCTAGCTTCTCCCCACTAACCCCCAAATTTGCATATGTTACTGCCTTCTCTTTTTTTTTTTTTTTTTTGAGACAGAGTCTTGCTCTGTTGCTCAGGCTGGAGTGCAGTGGCACAATCTTGGCTCACTGCAGCCTCTGCCTCCTGGGTTCAAGCAATTCTCCTGCCTCAGCCTCCTGAGTAGCTGGGATTACAGGCACGTACCACCACACCCAGCTAATTTTTATATTCTTAGTAGAGATGGAGTTTCACCATGTTGGCCAGGCTGGTCTTGAACTCTTGACCTCGTGATCTGCCTGGCTTGGCCTCCCAAAGTGCTGAGATTACAGGCACGAGCCACGGCACACAGCCCGTGTTACAGCCTTCTAACCTCCATTGTTACTGATGAGAAGTTAGCTATTAAGATTATTGTGTCTGTGTGTATGAGCGTATTTGTATGAGATGAGTTTTTTTCTCATTGCTTTTAAGATGTTATTTCTATTTTTGGTTGGTAATAGTTTGAGTATAATATATTAATATTTAGGTGTGAATCAATTTTTTTTTTGAGACAGAGTCTCACTCCATTTCCAAGGCTGGAGTATAGTGGCATGATCTTAGCTCATTGCAACCTCTGACTCCCTGGTTCAAGCAATTCTCCTGCCTCAGCCTCCCGAGTAGCTGGGATTACAGGCGTGCATCACCATGCCCAGCTAATTTTTGTGTTTTTATTAGAGACAGGTTTCACCATGTTGGCCAGGCTGGTCTCGAACTCCTGACCTCAAATGATCCACACACTTCAGCCTCCCGAAGTGCAGGGATTACAGGCATGAGCCACCGTGCCTGGCCGACAATTTCTATTGACTGTTTCTCCCTGCAAATGGATTGCATTTTCCTATTTCTTTGCCCTTTTCTAACTTTTTTGGAAAACTGAAAATTTTAGGCAATATATGCTAGCTCTGGATTCCCATTTCTTTCTCTTGGGGGTGAAGGTGGTGGTTGTTTTGTTTGTTTTTATAGTGACTTGCTTGTACTAATTCAGTGGAGTCCTTTTCCCTTGCAGTATGCAGTATGAGGCTTCAGATATTTCTGCTCAGGTTCCTTTTTTTTTTGGAGACAGAGCTTCACTCTTGTTGCCCTGGCTAGAGTGCAACGGCGCGATCTCGGCTCACTGCAACCTCTGCCTCCTGGGTTCCAGCGATTCTCCTGCCTCAGCCTCCCGTCCTTTTTTAATTCTTATTTTTATTTTTAAGCCTGAATTCTTAGGGGTTGCCCCTGGATCAGCATAGCTTAATGGTCAGCCAGTGATCTGTTAGAGTTTGTGCTTAAATGCCTTAAGCCAGTAAGGCTTCTAACCTTGCTGTTGGAGCTGTGTGTGATTTGGAGGGTACTTTCAAAGTTCAGAGAGTTTACAAGTGAGCCATGGCCTTCTCTTTATTTGTGAGACCTCATATTTAGTTGCAGGGACGAGTAGCTTCCTATAGCCTTCTCAAGTCTCTCTTCTAAGCAGTTATAACCCTGTGCGTGCACATAGCTTTTTAAACTACCAAAGTTAAATGGTATTTTACCAAGGCATTCTTTGTCTGTTTTGTTCCTTTGATTTCCCTTTTAAATTTCTGGCTAGTCTGCTGTTTTGCTGCTTCTCCCGACCATTATCATGACTCAGGCTAGCCACACCGTTAGGCTTTGCTAATGAATTCTTTTGTGAAAAAGGACTGCCACATCTTCCCATTTATTTATTTAAGAATTTCTTTTATCAATATGGGCTAATGGATACTTATTTTATTCTATGGGTTATAATCCAATTCCATTATTACTTATTTTGTTGCTCAAATTGTTTCCACTTTAACCATTGGAATTCTTTCCAGTTGGCTCCTGTGTCCCTTTGATATGGTTCTCACCTTTTAATTGAGCACGTAAATACTTTCTGACATCATAGGATGCCCCAGTCCTGGAATCAACCATTTCTCCAAGGAGCCAGAATGTTGTTTGGTTTTTAGTTTAAATTTTTTTCGTGTAGAGATAGTGTCTCACTATGTTGCCCAGGCTAGCCTCGAAATCCCGGCCTCAAGCGATCCTCCTGCCTCAGCCTCCCAAAGTGCTAGTATTACAGGCGTGAACCACCATATCTGGCCTGTCAGATTCTTTTAATTTTCGTTTTTTAACTTTTTATTATTGAAAACTTAAAATTTATTAAAAATTAGAAAGGATAGCAAAGTGTTTCCATCATTCAGCTTCAACAATCATCCCTCCCTTAGAGAATCCTAGTAATCTGAACAGGAATGTGGATCAGCAAGGCCTGTTTAGGTGACTAAAGCAGTGAAAATTATCTCCATCAATTGTGTGGGATGAATTTTCAACAGCAACACCTATAGCAGAGAAAAGCAACAGCTTCTTTTCCTTTCTTAGCACTGAAGGGGACTACGAGTGTACCCTTTGACTGTGGGGTGCTTAGACATTTCACAGGAAGCCTCAAGAGGTATTAGAATGGATCACTGGAAAAATAAAGTTGTGAATATATTTGTATCTTGGGTTTTTAGTGGAAGCTCACATTAGTTACAGTTATGACAAAACCTATTCTCTGTACACCCAAGGGTCTTTTTTGGTCACAAGAGAAGGGGAATTTAAAAACATAAGAAACCACGTTTATGCTGGGCACAGTGGCTCATGCCTGTAATCCCAGCACTTTGGGAGTCCAAGGCGGGCGGATCACTTGAGCCCAGGAGTTTGAGACCAGCCTGGTCAACATGGTGAAACCTCGTCTCTACCAAAAATACAAAAATAATAATAATAATAATAATAAAGCAGGGCATGGTGGCATGCACCTGTAGTCCCAGCTACTGGGGAGGCTGAGGTGGGTGGGAGAATTGCTTGAACCAGGGAGGCAGAGGTTGCAGTGAGCTGAGATTGTGCCACTGCACTCCAGCCTGGGTGACAGAGTGAGAGTCTGTCTAAAAAACAAACAAACAAACAAACAAACAAACAAACACCATGTTTAGTCTGAGGAGCAGTACCTCGTGGTACATTGCCATAATTAGTTCCCAAGAGAAGACTTAGTGTCAGGCCCTGGAGAGGCCTGGAGCACTAATCAGGGAACCAAGGCTGGGGAGGGTGGGGGAAGGCCCAGGCTGACCTTTCGTTCCTGACCTTCTTTCTTAGATGCTGCTGGGAAGTCTTAAATGAGGGTTTCTGCTCTCTTTGTCTATTTCTCTCTTCTCCCTCTATGTGGCTGAACCTTCCTCTTGCAAGGATGCTCTTCTCAGCACACAGTTGTGAAAATGTCATCAGGGTACAAGAGGAGTGAAACTGTCCAATCAGGAGGCAAATTATATCTCTGGGGCCCCCAGCAGAGGTTCCCCTCATCTCAGTAGACCTCCTTAGTAGACCCCCTCAGGAATGATGCCATCATATTTCCTCACAGAGCTTGCCCCTGGAAGAAGGTATATGATTTTCAAGGATCTTGGCTTTCAGCATCTTTCTTTTGAAAAAAATTATTACTGAGACTTCAAGTATGACACAAGTGGAGAAAATAGTACAATGAACCATCACATATGTATTGACCATGAATTACCTTCAATAATCATCAACTCATAGCTAATCTTGCCTCATTTATACCCTTCCCTAGTTCCCACCCCCAATACATGCTGGATAGTTTAAGAAAATTTCAGACATACTTCACTAGTAAATATTTTTAAATGTGGCTCTAAGAGAACTTTATGAACTTCATAATTACAATAAATGATCATTTCTAAAAATGGATGTGTTTAAATCACGATCCAAAGAGATGTACTTATTAATTTTTGTCATTATGTCATTATTCACTGGTTCTCTGTCATTTTTTTTTTTAGCCTTAACTTCTGCTACAGTTTACCACAACTTCCTGGTTCCTCCCCTTTGTGGTCACAAAAACATTTCTTAGTTGAGATACAAACATTTTCCTGACTCGAGTCTCCTTTCTCTGTCTAGTTCATTTGGTGCCTTTATCAACTCTATGCATAGTGAGGTTTTGAGTCTTTATAAAGATCATTGGCACATGAGGGGGTCTGCAGCCTACTGTCCTGTTTACTCAGTTTGGTGTTACTCTACTATATTTGTGATGTCAGGAGCAACACTGTGTGGAAATGATGCTGGGAGGTCATTCTGGGTTGCCTGAAAAACAAACTCATTAGAACCTGGGGCTCCGTCTTCTTCTGGTGAGTAGGGTTTCCAAAAGTTAGAATCCAGTGGAACCAGGGGTGTTTTTCTCACTCCTGGCAGAGGGGAGCGTGACTAGCCAAGGGCCCCTAGGTCTCCAGTTCCTGAGTAGCTGGTATTTTTGAACATCTCCTGTATATTAGTTATCATTACAGCATAAAAATTATCCTAAAATAAGTGGCTTAAAACAACACACCCTTATTATCTCACAATATTTGAAGGACAGCAATTGAATACAGCATAGCTGGGTCCTCTCTTCAGGGCCTCTCAAGGCTGCAATCATAGTTGGGGTCTTCTCTGAAGACTCAACTAGGAAAGGATGCGCTTCCAAGCTCACTAACTTAGTTGTTGGTAGGAAGCATGAAGGGTGGTAGAACTGAAGGTTTGGTTCCTCTTGAATGTTGAGTTGAGAGCACTCTCAGTTCCTCACCACATGGACCTCTTTAACATGGCAGCTTGATTACCTGAGTCAGTAAATGAGAGAGTCTGCTAGCAAGATAAAAGCCACAAACTCTTATTGCTTACTCATGGATATGATAGACTTTCAACTTTGTCATATTCCATTGGTTAGAATTAAGTGACTAGGTCCATACCAAACTCAAGGTGGGAAGGATTCCACAAAGACTTGAATACTGGGATGGGGGATCATTGGAGACCACCTTAGAAGTCAGGTTACCACACCCTGTCAATAACTGACACTCTAATCAAGAGTGCTAGGTGCCTACGCTGTTTGTGTGCCTCTTCACTGATAAGGCTGCTCTCATGCTTGACTCATTATGGAGGGCAATAACACACTGCCACATCCCTCCCCTCCACCTTCATGTCCAGTAGTGTGCCTGGTTTGCTCTTCTATGGAAAAATAGAAGGAATCGGACTCATGCTTTCTCTTTACTTGCTGACACTGAATTGAAAATTCCCTCAAAAGCCTATTTCTTAACCCATAGCATGTGATATTCTGGCTTTTATCCTGAGCTCTGGTGAACAACAGGTGGTGACCCCAAGGGACCTGCTTTGCATGACAACCTCACACCTGGTTTTCCTCTCAGCCCTCTCCCAGTCTCTCTTTGACTCATAAGTTTAGTTACACCCCGAACACTGTCTTTTGGTTATTTTATGGTTCCTGTTTGCAGCTTGAGGCACAGATTATTTCTGCCCTTTGCCCACCATCTGCTCCTGGGACCCCAGCCTGAGTGGAAGAGGTCTTGGAGTGTGGCTTGGACATTATTAATCAGGTTTTCTCCACACCAGCACACATACACACCCATGTGCACACAAACACACAGGCACGCCCCCCCACACACATGCATGTGCACGCACACATGCATGTCGACACACACACGCACTTTGTTGTGGAATCTGGTGCCTGTGGTCTTATGTATTTTCGCAGGAATTTGTGCTTAATGGATATCTTGAGCAGTCTTCATTGGTTACCCACGCCCACTGTTATGCTTTATGAACAAACTCATGCATTCTTTCCTAAATAGACTGCATATTTCCTTTGCTTTTTCTTTTCTTTTCTTTCTTTTTTTTTTTTTTGAGACGGAGTCTTGTTCTGTTGCCCAGGCTGGAGTGCAATGGGGGGATCTTGGCTCACTACAACCTCTGCCTCCCGGGTTCAAGCGATTCTCCTGCCTCAGCCTCCCAAGTAGTTGGGATTACAGATGCCCTCTACCCACGCCCGGCTAAGTTTTGTATTTTTAGTAGAGGCAGGGTTTCACTATGTTGGCCAGCAGGCTGGTCTCAAACTCCTGACCTCAAGTGATCTACCTGCCTCAGCCTCCCAAAGTGCTGGGATTACAGGCATAAGCCACGGTGCCTGGCCATTTTTTTTTTTTTTTTTTAAAGAGACAGGGTCTCATCTCACTCTGTCACCCAGGCTAGAGTACAGTGGCATGATCACAGCTCTACTCTACTAAAAATACAAAAATTAGGCCGGGCGCGGTGGCTCACACCTGTAATCCCAGCATTTTGGGAGGCTGAGGTGGGTGGATCACCTGAGGTCGGGAGTTCAAGACCAACCTGACCAACATGGAGAAACCCTGTCTTGGCCGGGCACGGTGGCTCACGCCTGTAATCCCAGCCCTTTGGGAGGCCGAGGTGGGCTGATCACCTGAGGTCAGGAGTTTGAGACCAGCCTGGCCAGCATGGTGAAACCCCGTCTCTATTAAAAATATAAAAATTAGCCAGGCACAGTGGCAGACGCCTGTAATCTCAGCTACTTGGGAGGCTGAGGCAGAAGAATCGCTTGAACCTGGGTGATGGAGGTTGCAGTGAGCCATCCTCATGAGATCGTGCCACTGCACTCCAGCCTGGGTGACAGAGCCAGACTCCGTCCCCAAAAAAAATAAAAAATAAAAAAAGAAACCCTGTATCTACTAAAAATACAAAATTAGCCAGGTGTGGTGGTACATCCCTGTAATCCCAGCTACTTAGGAGGCTGAGGCAGGAGAATTGCTCGAACCTGGGAGGTGGAGGTTGCGGTGAACCAAGATTGTGCTATTGCATTCCAGCCTGGGCAACAAGAATGAAACTCCATCTCAAAATCAAAATCAAAATCAAAATACAAAAATTAGCCAGGCGTGGTGGCAGATGCCTGTACCCTGCTACTCAGGAGGCTGAGGTGGGAGGATCGCTTGAACTCAGGAGGCGGAGGTTGCAGTGAGCCGATATCCTGCCATTGCACTCCAGCCTGGGTGACAGCGTAAGACCCTGTCTCCAAAAAAAAAAAAAAGGGAATCCTACCTCCTGAGGGCCTCTGTTACTGTAATTTCTAAAAGTGCCCCACCTGACCCTTGAACCTAATCAACTCAATACTTAATGTTAAAAGTCGTAGCATAGTAGCTAATGCTCATATAGCCCTTTATGGCATTGTCTTACACACTGGCATCCAGCCAGTGTGCACTAGTACAGCCAATACTGATTGTTACAGAAAATAGAATGGCAATCATGATAGGTGGTAAAATTAATAAGTACTAGAAATTCCAGTATCTCATTAACTATTTGTCTTAGGCTATCACAGTGATCATGAATGGATGGGTCTCCTGCACTGCAACATCTGAGAATCATTTATGGCACCACTGGCTGGTTCAGCCATGTCACCATTGTACATTCATTGTTTTGTGATTTAGGAAAATCATAGGTTAATTATTATCCTCACACTGCTGTAACTTATAAATAGTATATTTGTTTGGCTTTTCCTTGTTTCTATTGTTATTGTGTTATTATTCATCTGGAAATAATAACTGTGCAGTGTTTTGATATCTATAAATTCAAGAACTTAGAATAGTAAACAGTAAGAGTGAAGTGACAAAGTTTAAATACATTTTATTTATTTATCTATTTATTTACTTATTTTTTGAGATGGAGTCTTACTCTGTTGCCCAAGCTGGAGTGCAGTGATCTCGGCTCACTGCAACTTCTGCTTCCCAGGTTCAAGCGATCTTCCTGCCTCAGTCTCCTGAGCAGCTGGGACTACAGGTGCGTGCCACCACACCCACCTAATTTTTATATTTTTATTTTATTTTATTTTATTTTTTTGAGACAGAAGGTTTTTTTTTTTTTTTTTTTTTTTGAGACGGAGTTTCACTTTTGTTGCCCAGGCTGGAGTCCAATGGCGAAATCTCAGCTCACTGCAACCTCTGCCTCCCAGGTTCAAGCAATTCTCCTGCCTCAGCCTCCCAAGTAGCTGGGACTACAGGCATGCACCACCATGCCTGGCTAATTTTTTGTATTTTAGTGGAGACGGAGTTTCAAGATATTGGTAGGCTGGTCTTGAACTCCTGACTTCAGGTGAGCCACCTGCCTTGGCCTCCCAAAGTGCTGGGATTACAGGCATGAGCCACCGCGCCCAGCCGATTTTTGTATTTTTAGTAGAGATGGAGTTTCGTCATGTTGGCCAAGCTGGTTTCAAACTCCTGACCTCAGGTGATCCATCAGCTTCAGCCTCCCGAAGTGCTGGGATTACAGGCATAAGCCACAGCGCCAGGCCTACATACATTTTAAACACTGCTTTTAGATACTATAAACATGACTCTTCTGAATCTGAGACAAATCATGAAACCAATGATATTAATATTGAATCACAGCCTGGAACAACTGATATGCAAAAATTATGGCAGGTGGGAATGCTTTCAGTATTGCATAAGATTCAGTTCAAAGGAAACAATAATTCACATTTCTAAAATTTAATTTAAAATCTGATAACTGGCCAGGTGTAGTGGCTCACACCTGTAATCCCGGAACTTTGGGAGCTCAAGGTGGGTGAATCACCTGAGGTCGGGAGTTCGAGACCAGCCTGACCAACATGGAGAAACCCTGTCTCTACTAAAAATATAAAATTAGCCAGGCGTGGTGGTGCATGCCTGTAATCCTAGCTACTGGGGAGGCTGAGGCAGGAGAATCATTTTAACCCAGGAGGTGGAGGTTGCAGTGAGCTGAGATGGCGCCATTGCACTCCAGCCTGGGCAACAAGAGCAAAACTCCATGTCAAAAAACAAACAAACAAAAAACCCCTGATAATTTTGACAAAACTCACCAGTAGCTGATTATTGCTTGAAATGTAAATATTAAATGAAAATGATATGCAAAGCACACATCTTGTGGATGTGTGAAAAGGTGAATGTTCTAGCATATTGTCGGTGCTCAGAATTCAGGGAAAAACTAGTAATAATCAAGAAGAATTTGAAGAACATTATGAATGAGCTTCACATAATGAAGTCTTTGAAATAATAAATCCCCTGAAATACTTTTTATCATAAAAAGAACAAAACATTGAAAAAGTACCATTAGAATGCTAATATTATCTACTGTGTAATTAGAGTAGTCTACTGCTAAATAGAGTCTTAAAAAAGGTTGTAAATAGTGCATATCATTGCAGTCTACATTAATGGTTACAATGGTCACAAAACGTGTATCTACCATGATGAGACAACTTTTTAGTAAATTTATAAATCTAGGCAATCAATCATTACCAAGAAAGCTTCAATTATGTAACAAAAAAAATTTTTTTTTTTTTTTGAGACGGAGTCTCACTCTGACGCCTAGGCTGGAGTGCAGTGGCGCAATCTCGGCTCACCTCCCAGGTTCACGCCATTCTCCTGCCTCAGCCTCCCGAGTAGCTGGGACTACAGGCACCTGCCACCACGCCCGGCTAATTTTTTGTATTTTTAGTAGAAACGGGGTTTCACCGTGTCAGCCAGGATGGTCTTGATCTCCTGACCTCGTGATCCGCACGCCTTGGTCTCCCAAAGTGCTGGGATTACAGGTGTGAGCCACCGCGTCTGGCCACAAAAATGTGTTTTTATTAGTGACTTAAATACTAAATTTCAGACTTATAAAACTGATGATTTTTGCTCATCTGAGGAACTCAAATGATGTATCAAGCTTACTTATCAGTGCTCAAGAAAAGTGGTTTTGATGTGAAATGGTTACACAATGCTACAGATGGTTCTAGCATATGTCACAGAGAAAGTTCAGAGAAGCCAAAGTTTTAGAGAAGTCACTACATGGCCAGGCACAGTGGCTTATACCTGTAATCCCAGTACTTCGGGAGGCTGAGGCAGGCAGATCACGAGGTCAAGAGATTGAGACCATCCTGGCCAACATGGTGAAACCCCATCTCTACTAAAAATACAAAAATTAGCTGGGCGTGGTGGCATGCGCCTATAGTCCTAGCTGCTTGGGAGGCTGAGGCAGGAGAATCACTTGAACCCGGGAGGCAGAGTTTGCAGTGAGCAGAGATTGTGCCACTGCACTCCAGCCTGGTGACAGAGCGACACATTGTCTCAAAAAAAAAAAAGTCTCCTTATATTTTAAATTGGTAGTATATAAGTTACTGTATTCAGTGATGTCAGAATGATGCAGTAAAATGTTTAAATGAAAAATTACTTCAAATATTTGCCTCACTAAACTTTATATTCACAACTACACATGAAATAAGCATTTGGGAAAATTAAAAATATTTCTAAAGATACTGGAATTGAAGTCATGAAACTAGAAAGCATATTTGGGCACTCTGTAATAGTGGGATGCCAAGAGCATTATGATTGTACCAAACCTTTTATATTCACTTTAATAGAAGTTGTGAAATGGGAGTAGTAAGTGTTTAGGACATAAACTTTTTTTCCCAGAAATTTGACATTAATAACTTATATATTAACAGAGAGGTCAATGTTATCTTTATCCTTTCCAGAGGGAGATATTAAAAATTACAGAAACTGGATTAATTGTAGAAAAATAAGAATCAGTTAATATATAAAATTAAATACATAAAGCAAAGGGGAAAAAGTAGATAGTAGTGTTTAAAAATATGATATACCATTTGAAAGAAAAATGTCAACTTCAAGAGAAAAAGTCAATTAGATTATCTGATAATTTATGTGATTGCAATTGTAGTTTGATGACAAAAGTAAACTATATTAAGAACTTAAAATTTTTAAATTCAGTCAACCATGAAGGATGTTTACAAAGCTTCATAGAGGTAACCAATTAAATCAACACAATTTTTAATTTAATCAATACAATTAAGCCTACTTATTAAAGATGGCTTATATTAATTGATTTTTGTGGTGGAGTGAACAGAGATATTAAATAAATAAGAATTTCTACGCTGGGCACAGTGGCTCACGCCTGTAATCCCAGCACTTTGGGAGGCCGAGGCAGGAGGATCACAAGGTTAGGAGATCGAGACCATCCTTGCTAACATGGTGAAACCCCGTCTCTACTAAAAATACAAAAAATGAGCCAGGCATGGTGGTGGGCGCCTGTAGTCCCAGCTACTCGGGAGGCTGAGGCAGGAGAATTGCGTGAACCTGGGAGGAGGAGCTTGCAGTGAGCTGAGATTGGGCCACTGCCCTCTAGCCTGGGTGACAGGAGACTCTGTCTCAAAAAAAAAAAAAGAATTTCTAGGCCAGGCGTGGTGGCTCATGCCTGTAATCCCAGCACTTTGGGAGGCCGAGGCAGGTGGATCATTTGAGGTCAGGAGTTTGAGACCAGCTTGGCCTACGTGGTGAAACCCCCTCTTTACTAAAAATACAAAAATTAGCTGGGCGTGGTGGCATGTGCCTGCAATCCCAGCTACTCGGGAGGCTGAGGCAGGAGAATTGCTTGAACCTGCGAGGTGGAGGTTGCAGTGAGCCAAGATCACGCCACTGCACTCCAGCCTGGGCGACAGAGTGAGACTGTCTCAAAAAAAAAAAAAAAAAAGAAAGAAAGAAAAAGAATTTCAGACAGCAGTTCGAGGGCTAAAAAATCTTTAACATAGCTGCTAAAGTGAGAGAGGATTTGGCACCATGAACAATATAGTTGATGTTACATATGTCATAACATACAAACAATTTAATTGGGAAATTATCAGAAGCTTATACAAGGCTCTTTTGTCAAATCCTGGCTAACATAGGCATATATTACTTAACCAATAATTACTACCTAAGAAATGCAAAAAATGTTTAAAAATCAATAAATAATTTGGAAATTGTTATAACTATTTAAGAAATTATTTATATTACAACTGTGTCACTTGGTAAGTAGTTTTATAATCGTTTAGTTAGAAAAGAAAAATAGCATAATTGGGAAAATTTTATTTATATATTAATTTCCATTACCATATCAGTTGTCAACTATTTTGAATAGTACTCTTGATCTCACATATAGTTTGCTTGTAGTAAGTATTGATTGAATGACATTTGACATAAATGAATGAAGATGACAGTCCGGACACCCAGGACAAGTGAAAGCAGAGCTGAAGGAGTGTAAGGGTTGCAGTATTTATTGTCTTTTAGCTGAAATATTTAGAAACAGAAAGGATAAGCGCACAGAGGAATAGCATAGCAGAAATCACGTGACTTTCTTATGTTAACCCTTCCCCTTGTCCAGACCGTATTTGTCCATATGGGCATCTCCATATAGAGACAAGACTCAGAAGGTTGGATAGCTATACTTCTTTGCTTCTGTTTTCAGGAAGCCAAGTCCTTCTGTTCGCTTTGGTTGCCACCACTAGCTCTGCGGCTGGGCTGCCCATGTGTAGGCACATGTCTTGAAAATATCAAGTTCCCTAAGCAGCTTGAACTGCAAGGAGGCTCAGAGAGGGGAGATTTCCTGAGCTGCTGACTTACTGCGGGACTGACTCAGTAAGATTCCAGGCACTAGACAGAGCTAGTTAGGAAAGGAAACATTTCCTGTTTGCCTCTGTGGGGAAAAAGAAACTACTCTTTGGACAGAGTCACCTGGCTCTAACACCAGAAAGGAAAGCGAGGCAGTGCATCCTCCAGAAGAGCAGCAGGCAGGGCCACCAAGCATCCCACAGCCACCAGCGGGGCTGTCCTGCTGTCCTTGCAGGAGTGCCCTGTCTCCCAGAATCTCCTCCTGGTGCTATCCCCACCCTGCCTTAAAGAAGTGAGGAGGATGATGGGGAGAGAGTCAGACAGGCTGGGGTTGGGAGGAGTGAGTGCCCTTGATTTTTCTCTTATCCAAATTCAACTTTCATTTTAGTTTTCCCTCCACTCCTCAAAGCAAGCATCGCTACTCTTAATTTCTCATATGGAACTACTTAGGGGTGGCAAAAGCCTCATGGTGGGCTTCCTGTGCTTTTAATTGAAATGGTTTCTTTGTGGGTTCCCAAAGCTAAACTGTCCTTGGTCACACTGGAAGGAAATAAAGAAAAATAAGTATGATTATTGTACCAAGTAGTGGGATTGCAGGTGAGGTTTTTCTTATTAGAAAATTCTTGGCCGGGCGCGGTGGCTCATGACTGTAATCCCAGCACTTTGGGAGGCCGAGGCAGGCAGATCACGAGGACAGGAGATTGAGACCATCCTGACTAACATGGTGAAACCTCGTCTCTACTAAAAATACAAAAAATTATCTGGGCATGGTGGCATGTACCTGTAATCCCAGCTACTCAGGAGGCTGAGGCAGGAGAATGGCATTAACCCAGGAGGCAGAGTTTGCAGTGAGCAGAGGTTGTGCCATTGCACTCCAGCCTGGGCGACAGTGCGAGACTGTGTCTCAAAAAAAAGAAAAGAAAATTATTTTCTTGTCGTTTTTATAGATGTGCAATAAAAACAACTGGGAGAAGAAGAGTTGACTTGAATTTTCATAATGCAAAGAAAATGGCACCCAAATTCCCACCACAAGGATTTGCATGTATTATTCAATTCAATTCATTCAGAATTCCGTGAAGTCAGTCAGATAATTGTTATCCCAGCTTAACTGACAGATGTTAGGAATGAGACTTGAAAGTGCTCAGCCAGGCTGGGTGCGGTGGCTCACGCCTGTAATCCCAGCACTTTGGGAGGCCAAGGTGGGTGGATCACCTGAGGTCGGTAGTTCGAGATCAGCCTGACCAACATGGAGAAACCCCGTCTTTACTAAACGTACAAAATCAGCCGGGGCGTTGAGAGGTGACAGCGTGCTGGCAGTCCTCACAGCCCTCCCTCGCTCTCCGTGCCTCCTCTGCCTGGGCTCCCACTTTGGTGGCACTTGAGGAGCCCTTCAGACTACGGCTGCACTGTGGGAGCCCGTTTCTGGGCTGGCCAAGGCGGGAGCCAGCTCCCTCAGCTTGCAGGGAGGTGTGGAAAGAGAGGCGCGAGCGGGAACCGGGGCTGCGCGCGGCGCTTGCGGGCCAGCTGGAGTTCCGGGTGGGCGTGGGCTTGGCGGGCCCTGCACTCAGAGCGGCCGGCCGGCCGTGCCGGCCCCGGGCAATGGGGGACTTGGCGCCTGGGCCGACGGCTGCGGAGGGTGTGCTGGGTCCCCCAGCAGTACCAGCCCACCGGCGCTGCGCTCGATTTCTTACCGGACCTTAGCTGCCTTCCCGCGGGGCAGGGCTCCGGACCTGCAGCCTGCCATGCCTGAGCCTCCCACCTCCCTCCAGGGGCTCCTGTGCGGCCGGAGCCTCCCCGACTCCCTGCTCCATGGCGCCTGGTCCTATCGACCACCCAGGGGCTGAGGAGTGCGGGCGCATGGCATGGGACTGGCAGGCAGCTCCACCTGCAGCATGGGTGCGGGATCCACTGGGTGAAGCCAGCTGGGCTCCTGAGTCTGGTGGAGAAGTGGAGAACCTTTATGTCTACCTCAGGGATTGTAAATACACCAATCAGCACCCTGTGTCTAGCTCAGGGTCTGTGAATGCACCAATTGACACTCTGTATCTAGCTGCTCTGGTGGAGCCTTGGAGAAACTTTATGTCTAGCTCAAGGATTATAAATACACCAATCGGCACTCTGTATCTAGCTCAAGGTTTGTAAACACACCAATCAGCACCCTGTGTCTAGCTCGAGGTTTGTGAGTGCACTTAATCAACACTCTGTATCTAGCTGCTCTGGTGGGGCCTTGGGGAACCTTTGTGTCAATACTCTATCTAACTGATCTGACGGGGAGGTGGAGAACCTTTATGTCTAGCTCAGGGACTGTAAATGCACCAATCAGTGCCCTGTCAAAACAGACCACTCACCTCTACCAATCAGCAGGATGTGGGTGGGGCCAGATTAGAGAATAAAAGCAGGCTGGCCTAGCCAGCAGTGGCAACCCCCCTCAGGTTCCCTTCCACACTGTGGGAGCTTTGTTCTTTTGCTCTTTGCAATAAATCTTGCTACTGCTCACTCTTTGGGTCCACACTGCTTTTATGAGGTATAACACTCACCATGAAAGTCTGCAGCTTCACTCCTGAAGCTAGAGAGACCACGAGCCCACTGGAAGGAACAAACAACTCCAGAAGTGCCATCTTAAGAGTTGTAACACTCACTGCGAAGGTCTGCAGCTTCACTCCTGAGCCAGCGAGACCATGAACCCACCAGAAGGAAGAAACTCCGAACACATCTGAATATCAGAAGGAACAAACTCCAGACACACCACCTTAAGAGCTGTAACACTCACGGCGAGGATCCGCGGCTTCATTCTTGAAGTCAGTGAGACCAAGAACCCACCAATTCCGGACACAGCGTGATGGCACATGCCTGTAATCCCAGCTACTCGGGAGGCTGAGGCAGGAGAATTGCTTGAATCCAGGAGGTGGAGGTTGCAGTGAGCCAAGATCATGCCATTGCACTCCAGCCTGGGAAACGAGCGAAACTGTTTAAAAAAAAAAAAAGTGCTCAGCCAGGATCTCATACCAAGTCTGTGGTGGAGTGCCAAGATGTTCTCTGCAGAAAGAATCACGTGTACTGGTTAAAACAGCACCAATAAACACTTTAGGTTCTGAGCTGGACACAGTTTGGTAAATATTCTACAATGTTTGGTAAATATTCTACACAGTTGGGTAAATGTTCTACAATATTCTATAGTCTTTCAGTGTCCCATGGGATATTTGTTCCCCCATAGAAAGCATAGGTAGAGGTCCTTTACATACCCTGCAGCGACGCTGATTTGCATGGGGAGGGCTGGCACACAGCCTCTGCTGGGTATGAACAGTACAAGCCTCTGGAGGCTGTGCTCTGTTCAGAACTTGGAGCTGGTTGGGGGCCTCCAATGCCCTGTGCTGATGGCTGGCCTGGGGGCTTCTCCTCACTATGGTCTTCTCTCAGTCTCTCAAGGTGGGCACAGTCTCTCCTGGGCACACAGGCAATAGGCCGGACAAGCATCTCTTTCCTCTAAGGCCCAGTCACCAAGTATTCCCTCCAGGGGACTGGGTTTGGAAATTCTCACTACATATAACAGCCCTTCTGTTGCCTCATATTTTGTAACTCTGGAGTGGTGGTTCCCAGTCTCTTTACCACTGAGGAAGCATAGGTGATTTCTTCCCTCCCTATGTTTCAAAATGGTTTTAACTACCAAACAATCATTTGCCTTTCTTTCTTTCTCCTTCTTTTTCTTTCTTTCTTTCTCTTTCTTTCTTTCTTTTTTCTTTCTTTCTTTCCTCTTTCTTTCTTTCTTCTTTCTTTTCTTTTTTTCTTTCTTTTTTCTTTTCTTTCTTCCTTTCTTTCCTTCCTTTTTCCTTTCCTTCTCTGTCTCTCTCTCTTTCTTTCTCTCTCTCCTTCCTTCCTTGCTCCCTCCCTCCCCCCCTCTCTCTTTCTCTTTCTTTTTGAAGTGCAGTTTCACTCTTGTTGCCCAGGCTGGAGTGCAATGGTGTGATCTCGGCTCACTGCGCAACCTCAGCCTCCTGGGTTCAAGCGATTCTCCTGCCTCAGCCTCCTGAGTAGCTGGGATTACGGGCATGCGCCACCACGCCCAGCTAATTTTTTATTTTTAGTAGAGACAGGGTTTCTCCGTGTTGGTCAGGCTGGTCTTGAACTCCCGACCTCAGGTGATCAGCCCGCCTCAGCCTCCCAAAGTGCTGAGATTACAGGCGTGAGCCACCGTGCCCAGCCCTCATTTGCTTTCTTATACTGTTCATCAAGATATATTTAAGGTCAGCATGAAGACAAGGTTACATCATTTGCAATATATGGAAGTAAGTCCCAGACCCTGTTAAGATCCTAGTCTGGGCTAGCTGGCTGAGAGGGGCTGTTAAAACTCTAGTAATAGGAATAGCTGTCTCCCTTTCATTCTGCTGCTATGGCAGATGCTTTTTTCCTCTAGGACCACTGACTTCTGGAGATCTATGATTCATAACCTTGTGGCTAGAAATGAGATGTCAAAAGAGGACAAGATCACTCAGGTTCCTCCTTCCCTCGCTTTCCCTCTCCTGGGCCAATTAACAACAGGCACATGGAGAAAAGAACCCAGAATTATCCCATAATCACACAAAGATCTGTTCACATACGATGGCCCAAGGAGGCAGGGCCTGCCCATGAGTCACCATTATCTACATAATGCAGCCTAACTATCCTGTTTTACTTTTAGCTATTCAAGACTTTTCCGACCATGGAGAAGTCCTGTGGCATGGGCTGTTTCCCAACAGTATCTTGACTGAATCACTGAGTGTCATGCTACAGGAGTGGGACCTGGTTGACCCCTCTTCCCTGGTGTCCAGGTGCCCAGGAACCCCTATGTGGTAGTGGGATCCAGATCTAAGAAAACACAGCTCTTGTGTGGCCTCATGGGGAGTACGTGCCTCACTGGGCTGGTTCTAAATTGTTCTAGGGTCAAGCCAGGAGGCATAAAGAACCTGCTCTTTCATCTTCCAACATTTTTTTCGGTAATAACCCAATTCCCTGATTAAAACATCTACAGTGGTGTCTTACGTTTTTCAAAGCATAACTCAAACATTTTTTCCTTTAGAAAAACCTAAGTCTCCTAAAACCGGGTTCCCAACCCCTGGGCCATGGACTGGTACCGGTCCATGGCCTGTTAGTAACTGGGCTGCACAGCAGGAGGTGAGTGGCAGGCGACCAAGCATTAGCACCTGAGCTCTGCCTCCTGTCAGATCAGCAGTGGCATTAGATTCTCATAGGAGTGTGAACCTTATTGTGAACTGTGCATGCAAGGGATCTAGGTTGCTCGCTCCTATGAGAATCTAATGCCTGATGACCTGTCAGTGTCTCCCATCACCCTCAGATGGGACTGTCTAGTTGCAGGAAAACAAGCTCAGGGCTCCTACTGACTCTACATTATGGTCAGTTGTGTAATTATTTCATTATATATTACAATGTAATAATAGAAATAAAGTCCACAATAAATGTAACGCGCTTGAATCATCCTGAAACCACCCCTCCGAAAAATTGTCTTCCATGAAACCGGTCCCTGGTGCCAAAAATGTTGGGAATCACTGTCCTAGAAAACATAGTTTCCTCCCTGACTTTTAGCATTTTGTACGTTTCTTTCAGCACTAACCACAATAGTTATCTTCAAATCTGTTTATTCATTGTTACTAAATCTTAGGATCCTTCAGCGCAGGAACCTTTCTCGCTCCCTAGTCCCACCCTGGACCTCACAACATTCTTTGAACACAGGAAGGGTTCAATAAATATTTGTTAAAGATCCCTTGGAGTTTGGCTTAAAAAGATTTAAGATCTAAAACTGAGGAAGGCAGATCTTTGAGGTAAGGCAAACATAGCCTGCCGATATGGCAGGAAGTAGAAATGGGCAGACCAAGTAGAGAAGGAAAACAGTTCATCTTTCTGGGACACTTGGAGTAGTATATAAGAGTAGGATAAAAAGTAGGATATAGGAGTCCAAATTTCCATCAAATCTATAGATCGATTTTCTTTGCATTAATTAAGACTTCTGGTGGAGTGCGGTGGCTCATACCTATAATCCCAGCACTTTGGGAGGCCAAGGTGGGTGGATCACCGGAGATCAGGAGTTCAAGACCAGCTGGCCAACATGATGAAACTCTGTCTCTACTAAAAATACAAAAATTAGTTGGGCGTGGTAGCGGGCACCTGTAATCTCAGCTACTTGGGAGGCTGAAGCAGGAGAATCACTTAAACCTGGGAGGCCAAGTTTGCAGTGAGCCAAGATCATGCCATTGCACTCTAGCCTGGGTGACAAGAGTGAAACTCAGTCTCAAAAAAAAAAAAAAAAAAAAAAGACTTATTTGTTGTTGCTAAAATGCAAAGATTCTGGGCTTATGAAGAAACTAATACTCTAGTAGGAATGCTTGAAATAAAACTATCTACCACTAACTGAAACCTAAGTATCAGGTTGCCCATTTTGTGTTGCTGTGATAGAATACCACAGACTGAGTAATTTATAAAGCAAAGCAGCCGATTTCATGGTTCTGGAGGATAAGAAGTCTAATCTCAAGATCCCGGCATTTGGTGAGTCTTTTTCCTGTATCATCTCTTGGTAGAGGGAAATGGGGCGTGAGGGCAAGACGTTGAACTTGCCTCAACCTCAAGCCCTTTTATAATCAGTATTAATCCATTCATAAAGTTGGAACCTCCATGGCCAGCCAGCCATTAGGCTTCACTTCCTGATATGGTTGCATTGTGGATTCAGTTTCCAATACATGCTTTTTGGAGGACACATTCAAACCACAGTACAGGTACTTTATATTAGCTTTATAATGACTCTCCCAAGAAAACAATGTCACGTACAAGATGAGGAACTGGAGCCCAGACAGGTGAAGCCCCACCGTGTGTCACACAGGAAGAAACGGCTAAGTAAAAATTCACACCCAGGACTCCCTGGACTTTCTCACCGCACATATTGCCTTCTCACTGGATATCACCTGACAGATTGAGACTCAGGTGATTACAGAGATTCACCAGGGAAAAGGGGAAAGTCGGCATGACCAGAACTAGAACACGGGCCAGTGAATGCAGTTCTGGGTGGACCATGGCATTGGAAGCCCAAGGATAGCTTGAATGTGGTTAAAAAATTAAAAGAACAAGGCACAAAACACACAAATGAAATACAAATGATACTCAAATACAGCTTTTATTTTACTTCAAAGTTTACCTGAGATCAGCTTGGGAAGGTGAGGGGAATGAAGCAGATGCTGTTAAAGGGCCATGGGAGAGAAAAGGTATCTGTGGGAAGAGAATAATCTCTTTTGACTCCATGTGCCACCTCATGGACACACTGGAGTAGGGATTGGGCCCCCAAGGCCTCAGGTAGCCCCGTGCCTATGGCTTTGCTGGGTGCAGCCTACATGGCTGCTCGAATGGGTTGCAGGCTGGTGCCTGAAGTTTTCCCAAGCGGGCGTTGCATGCTGCCACTGACTCCACAGTTCTGGGGTCCTGGTGGTGGTCAGGTCCTGCTCCCACCGCTCCACAAGGCACTCTCTCCTGTGGCCTGGATCCACTAGATACTAGACATTTCCCTGGTGGGGGCCCTCTGTGGCAGCTGCACCTCACATTTCCACTTGGCATCACTCTAGTGGAGGCTGTCTGTGGGCTGGGCATGCTAGCTCAGTTCTCTTGTCCTCTTCTTATAAAGCCACCAGTCCCATTCCTGTGATAACCCATTCATCCATTAACCCATGAATGAAGGCGCAGCCTTATGATCCAATCACATCTCAAAGGGCCCACCTTTCAGTATTGCCACATTAGGGATTAATTCTCAACTTGAGTGTTGGAGGGAACATTCAAACCACAGCAGTATGAAAACAATATTCAACTCCAAGGTATATAGTCAAGATTACAGGTGGTAAGGAATAGGCTAGAGAGTAGGAGTAGGCTGAATTTGCTAGAGATGCGCTGTGGAATTATCTGTATTTCTAGCTATGGCCTTAGCTTCCTCAATTCCATTTCATTGCAAGAATATGAAAAATTAAATTGAGATCCAGGTTCTTTTTTTATTTTTTAATTTTTATTTTTTGAGATGGAGTCTCGCCCTATCACCCAGGCTGGAGTGCAGTCGCACAATCCTGGCTCACTGCAACCTCTGCCTCCCAGGTTGACGCCATTCTCCTGCCTCTGCCTCCTGAGTAGCTGGGACTACAAGCGCCCACCTCCGAGCCCAGCTAATTTTTTGTATTTTTTAGTAGGACGGGGTTTCACCATGTTAGCCAGGATGGTTTTGATCTCCTGACCTCGTGATCTGCCCTCCTCGGCCTCCCTAAGTGCTGGGATTACAGGCATGAGCTGCTGCACTCTTCCCAGGTGTGGGGAAAAGAAAGAGAGATCAGCCTGTTACTGTGTCTATATAGAAGGAAGTAGACATAAGAGACTCCGTTTAGTTCTGTATTTGAGATGCTGTTAATCTGTGACCCTACCCCCAACCTTGTCCTTACAAGAGACATGTGCTGTGGTGACTTAAGGTTAAAAGGACTTCGGGCGGTGCAGATGTGCTTTGTTAAACAAGTGCCTAAAGGCTGCTTATGGTTAAAGGTCATCACCATTCTCTTAAATCTAGAAAAAAAGAAGAACATTCCTCTCCTGCCCATCCCTGGGCGATGGATGGAGCAATACTGCCAGAAAGTTTATGGAGATGTTCGCATATGCATCTCAAAGGCACAGCATTTTCTTTTGAACTTATTGATGTTGCAAGGCCTATTGCCCAGTCACTCCCTTATCTTTTTGATGGTAAAGATAATTATCAATAAATACTAAGGGAACTCAGAGGCCGGTGCCGGTGTGGGTCCTCTGTAAGCACAGCACCGGTCCCCTGGGCCCCGCTTTTCTTTCTCTACACTTTGTCTCTGTGTCTTATTCCTTTTCTCAAGTCTTTCGTCCCACCTAACGAGAAGCACCCACAGGTGTGGAGGGGCAGGCCACCCCTTCATCTGGAGCCCAACGTGGAGGCGCTTTTCTCTAAGGTGAAGGTACGCTGGAGCGTGGTCATTGAGGACAAGTCGACGAGAGACTCCCGAGTACGTCTACAGTCAGCCTTGCGGTAAGCTTGTGCGCTCGGAAGAACCTAGGGTAACAATGGGGCAAACTAAAAGTAAATATGCCTCTTATCGCAGCTTTATAAAAATTCTCTTAAAAAGAGGGGGAGTTAAAGTGTCTACCAAAAATCTAAATACGCTCTTTCAAACAATAGAACAGTTTTGTCCATGGTTTCCAGAACAAGGAACTTTAGATCTAAAAGATTGGGAAAAAATTGGCAAAGAATTAAAACAAGCAAGTAGGGAAGGTAAAATCATTCCACTTACAGTATGGAATGATTGGGTCATTATTAAAGTAGCTTTAGAACCGCTGCAAACAGAAGAAGTTAGCGTTCCAGTTTCCGATGTCCCTAAAAGCTGTGCAGTAGATTGTGAAAAAGAGGCAGGGATAGAGTCCCGGAAAAGAAAAGAAAGTTCACACTGTAAATGTGTAGCAGAGCCGGTAATGGCTCGGTCAACGCAAAATGTTGACAATAATCAATTACAGGAGGTAATATATCCTGAAACGTTAAAATTAGAGGAAAAAGATCCAGAATTGACAGAGCCATCAGAGTCTAAACCACGAGGGCCAAATCCTCTTACAACAGCTCACATGCCTGCAACCTTAGAACCTCAAATGCAAGTTAAACAAGTACAAACTCCAAAAAAAGATCAAGTAGAAAAAGATAGAGTCTCTGTCACGGCAATGCCAATCCAAATACAGTGTCCACAATATCAGCAGGTAGAAAGTAAGATCCAGCCGCCAGTAGCCTATCAATACTGGCCGCCAGCTGAACTGCAGTATCGGCAGCCTCCAGAAAATCCGTATGGACAGCCAGGAGCATTTCCAGTGCCACAGGGCAGGGTGCCATATCTTCAGCCGCCCACCATGAGACTTAATCCTACAGCACTGCCTAGTACACAGGGTAGTGCAATACATAAAATTATTGATGAGGCAAGAAAACAGGGAGATATTGAGGCGTGGCAATTCCCAGTAATATTAGAAGCAAGACCACCTGGAGAGGGAGCCCAAGAGGGAGAGCCTCCCGTAGCTGAAGCCAGATATCAGTCCTTTTCTATAAATATGCTAAAAGAGATGAAAGAAGGAGTAAAACAGTATGGACCCAACTCTCCTTACATGAGAACATTATTAGATTCCATTGCTCATGGACATAGACTCATTCCTTATGATTGGGAGATTCTGGCAAAATCATCACTCTCACCCTCTCAATTTTTACAATTTAAGACGTGGTGGATTGATGGGGCACAAGTACAGGTCCGAAGAAATAGGACTGCCAATCCTCCAATTAACATAGATGCAGATCAACTATTAGGAATAGGTCAAAATTGGAGCACTGTTGACCAACAAGCAATAATGCCAAATGAGGCCATTGAGCAAATCAGGGCTATCTGCCTTAGGGCCTGGGAGAAAATCCAAGACCCAGGAACCGCCTGCCCTTCCTTTAATACAATAAGACAAGGCTCTAAAGAGCCATACCCTAATTTTGTAGCAAGACTTCAAGATGCTGCTCAAAAGTCAATTACCGATGAGAATGCCCGTAAAGTCATAGTGGAGTTGATGGCATATGAAAACGCCAATCCGGATTGTCAATCAGCCATTAAGCCATTAAAAGGAAAGGTTCCCGCAGGATCAGATGTAATCTCAGAGTATGTTAAAGCATGCGATGGAATTGGAGGAGCTATGCATAAAGCTATGCTTATGGCTCAGGCAATCACAGGAGTTGCTTTAGGAGGACAAGTGAAAACATTTGGGGGAAAATGTTATAATTGTGGTCAAATTGGTCATCTAAAAAAGAATTGCCTAGTCACAAATAAGCCAAATGTAACTACTCAAGCTACTACAACAACAGATAAAGGGCCACCTGGCCTATGTCCAAGATGTAAAAGGGGAAAACATTGGGGTAATCAATGTCGTTCTAAATTTGATAAAAATGGGCAACCACTGTCGGGAAACGAGAGGAGGGGCCAGCCTCAGGCCCCGCAACAAACTGGGGCGTTCCAAATTCAACCCTTTGTTCCTCAGGGTTTTCAGGAACAACAACCCCCACTGTCGCAAGTGTCTCAGGGAATAAGCCGGTTATCACAATACAGCAACTATCCCCCGCCACAAGTGGCAGTGCAGCAGTAGATTTGTGTACTTTACAAGCAGTCTCTCTGCTTCCAGGGGAGCCTCCACAAAAAATCCCCACAGGGGTATACGGCCCATTGCCTGAGGGGACTGTAGGACTAATCTTAGGAAGATCAAGTTTAAATCTAAAAGGAGTTCAAATTCATACTGGTGTGGTTAATTCAGACTATGAAGGCGAAATTCAATTGGTTATTAGTTCCTCAATTTCTTGGAGTGCCAGTCCAGGAGACAGGATCGCTCAATTATTACTCCTACCTTATATTAAAATTGGAAACAGTGAGATAAAAAGAACAGAAGGGTTCGGAAGCACTGATCTGGCAGGAAAGGCTGCATACTGGGCAAGTCTGGTCTCTGAGAGCAGACCTGTGTGTAAGGCCATTATTCAAGGAAAACAGTTTGAAGGGTTGGTAGACACAGGAGCAGATATCTCTGTAATTGCTTTAAATCAGTGGCCAAAAAATTGGCCTAAACAAAAGGCTGTAACAAGACTTGTCGGCGTAGGCACAGCTTCAGAAGTGTATGAAAGTACAATGATTTTACATTGTTTAGGGCCAGATAATCAAGAAAGTACTGTTCAGCCAATGATTACTTCAATTCCTGTTAATCTATGGGGTCGAGATTTGCTACAACAATCGGGTGCAGAAATCATTATGCCCGCTCCATTATACAGCCCCATGAGTCAAAAAATCATGACTAAGATGGGATATATACCAGGGAAGGGATTAGGAAAAAATGAAAATGGCATTAAAGTCCCAATTGAGACCAAGAAAAATCAACAAAGAAAAGGAATAGGGTATCCTTTTTAGGGGCGGCCACTGTAGAGCCTCCTAAACCCATTCCATTAAATTGGAAAGCAGAAAAACCGGTATGGGTAAATCAGTGGCCGCTACCAAAGCAAAAACTGGAGGCTTTACACTTATTAGCAAAGGAACAATTAGAAAAGGGACACATTGAGCCTTCATTCTCACCCTGGAATTCTCCTGTATTTGTAATTCAGAAAAAGTCAGGCAAATGGCGTATGTTAATGGACTTAAGAGCCATAAACGCTGTAATTCAACCCATGGGGCCTCTCCAACCTGGATTGCCCTCTCCGGCCATGATCCCAAAAGACTGGCCTTTAATTATAATTGATCTTAAGGATTGCTTTTTTACCATTCCTCTGGCAGAGCAAGATTGTGAAAAATTTGCCTTTACTATACCAGCCATAAATAATAAAGAACCAGCCACCAGGTTTCAGTGGAAAGTATTACCTCAGGGAATGCTTAATAGTCCAACTATTTGTCAAACTTTCGTAGGTCAAGTCCTTCAACCAGTTAGAGACAAATTTTCAGATTGTTATATCATTCACTATATTGATGATATTTTATGTGCTGCAGAAACAAGAGACAAATTAATTGACTGTTACACATTTCTGCAAGCAGAGGTTGCCAACGCAGGACTAACAATAGCATCTGATAAGATCCAAACCTCTGATCCTTTTCATTATTTGGGGATGCAAATAGAAAATAGAAAAATTAAGCCACAAAAAATAGAAATAAGAAAAGACACGTTAAAAACACTAAATGATTTTCAAAAATTGTTAGGCGATATTAATTGGATTCGGCCAACTCTAGGCATTCCTACCTATGCCATGTCAAATTTGTTCTCTATCCTAAGAGGAGATCCAGACTTAAATAGTAAAAGAATATTAACCCCAGAGGCAACAAAAGAAATTAAATTAGTGGAAGAAAAAATTCAGTCAGCGCAAATAAATAGAATAGATTCTTTAGCTCCACTCCAACTTTTAATTTTTGCCACTGCACATTCTCCAACAGGCATCATTGTTCAAAATACAGATCTTGTGGAATGGTCATTCCTTCCTCACAGTACAATTAAGATTTTACATTGTACTTGGACCAAATAGCTACATTAATTGGTCAGACAAGATTACGAATAATAAAATTGTGTGGTAACGACCCAGACAAAATAATTGTTCCTTTAACCAAGGAACAAGTTAAACAAGCCTTTATCAATTCTGGTGCATGGCAAATTGGCCTTGCTGATTTTGTAGGAATTATTGATAATCATTACCCAAAAACAAAAATCTTCCAGTTTTTAAAATTGACTACTTGGATCTTACCTAAAATTACCAGACATGAACCTTTAGAAAATGCTCTGACAGTATTTACTGATGGTTCCAGCAATGGAAAAGTGGCTTACACAGGGCCAAAGGAGCGAGTAATCAAAACTCAATATCAATCAGCTCAGAGGGCAGAGTTGATTGCAGTCATTACAGTGTTAGAAGATTTTAATCAACCTGTTAATATTATATCAGATTCTGCATATGTAGTACAGGCTACAAGGGATGTTGAGACAGCTCTAATTAAATATAGCATGGATGATCAGTTAAACCAGCTGTTCAATTTGTTACAACAAACTGTAAGAAAAAGGAATTTCCCATTTTATATTACTCATATTCGAGCACATACTAATTTACCAGGACCTTTAACTGAAGCAAATGAAAAAGCTGACTTACTGGTATCCTCTGCATTCATAAAAGCACAAGAACTTCATGCTTTGACTCATGTAAATGCAGCAGGGTTAAAAAACAAATTTGATGTCACGTGGAAACAGGCAAAAAATATTGTACAACATTGTACCCAGTGTCAAGTACTACACCTGCCCACCCAAGAGGCAGGAGTTAATCCCAGAGGTCTGTGTCCTAACGCATTATGGCAAATGGATGTTACCCATGTACCTTCATTTGGAAAATTATCATATGTTCATGTAACAGTTGATACTTATTCACATTTCATATGGGCAACATGCCAGACAGGAGAAAGTACTTCCCATGTTAAAAAACATTTATTATCTTGTTTTGCTGTGATGGGAGTTCCAGAAAAAATTAAAACTGACAATGGACCAGGTTATTGTAGTAAAGCTTTCCAAAAATTCTTAAATCAGTGGAATATTACACATACAACAGGAATTCCTTATAATTCCCAAGGACAGGCCATAGTTGAAAGAACTAATAGAACGCTCAAAACTCAGTTAGTTAAACAAAAAAAAGGGGGAGACAGTAAGGAGTGTACCTCTCCTCAGATGCAGCTTAATCTAGCACTCTATACTTTAAATTTTTTAAACATTTATAGAAATCGGACTACTACTTCTGCAGAACAACATCTTACAGGTAAAAAGAACAGTCCACATGAAGGAAAACTGATTTGGTGGAAAGACAGCAAAAATAGGACATGGGAGATAGGGAAGGTGATAACCTGGGGAAGAGGTTTTGCTTGTGTTTCACCAGGAGAAAATCAGCTTCCTGTTTGGATACCCACTAGACATTTGAAGTTCTACAATGAACCCATTGGAGATGCAAAGAAAAGCGCCTCCACGGAGACGGAAACACCGCAATCGGACACCATCGACTCGCAGGATGAATCAAGTGGTGATATTAGAAAAACAGATGAAGTCACCACGCACCAAGAAGGCGGAGCTGCCAACCTGGGCACAGTTAAAGAAGCTGACACTGTTAGCTAGAAAAAGCCTAGCTAGCACAAAGGTGACACAAACCTCAGAAAAAATGCTGTTTGCAGCTTTAATGGTTGTATCAACGGTGGTAAGTCTCCCCATGCCTGCAGGAGCAGCTGCAGCTAATTATACCTACTGGGCCTATGTGCCTTTCCCGCCCTTAATTCGGGCAGTCACTTGGATGGATAATCCCATTGAAGTATATGTTAATAATAGTGTGTGGGTCCCACAGATGATCGTTGCCCTGCAAAACCGGAGGAAGAAGGAATGATGATAAATATTTCCATTGGGTATCGTTATCCTCCTATATGTCTCGGGAGAGCACCAGGATGTTTAATGCCTGCTATCCAAAATTGGTTGGTAGAAGTACCTACTCTCAATCCCACCAGTAGATTTACTTATCATATGGTAAGCGGTATGTCACTCAAACCACAGGTAATCTATATACAAGACTTCTCTTATCAAAGATCATTAAAATTTAGGCCAAAAGGAAAACCTTGCCCCAAGGAGATTTCCATAGAAAAAAAAGATTTAGTTTGGGAAGAATGTGTGGCCGATAGTGCCGTGATTTTACAAAACAACACATTTGGAACTGTTATAGATTGGGCACCTCGAGGTCAATTCTACCACGATTGCACAGGACAAACTCAATTCTGTCCCAGTGCACTAGTGAGTCCAACTGTTGATAGTGACTTAACAGAAAATTTAGACAAACATAGGCACAAAAAATTTCAGTCTTTCTACCCTTGGAAATGGGGAGAAAAGGGAACCTCTACTCCAAGACCAAAAATAATAAGTCCGGTTTTTGGTCCTGAACATCCAGAATTATGGAGGCTTACGGTGGCTTCATACCACCTTAGAATTTGGTCTGGGAACCAAACTATAGAAACAAGAGATTATAAAGCATTTTACTCTATCAACCTAAATTCCAGTCTAACAGTTCCTTTACTAAGTTGTGTAAAACCCCCTTATATGTTAGTCATAGGAAATGTAGTTATTAAACCAGACTCCCAAACCATAACATGTGAAAATTGCAGATTGTTTACTTGCATTGATTCAACTTTTGATTGGCAGCACCGTATTCTGCTTGTGAGAGCAAGAGAAGGCGTGTGGATCCCTGTGTCCATGGATCGACCATGGGAGGCCTCGCCATCCATTCATATTTTGACTGAAGTATTAAAAGGCATTTTAAATAGATCCAAAAGATTCATTTTTACTTTAATTGCAGTGATTATGGGATTAATTGCAGTCACAGCTACAGCCGCTGTGGCAGGAGTCGCATTGCACTCTTCTGTTCAGACAGTAAGCTTTGTTGACAATTGGCAAAAGAATTCCACAAGGTTGTGGAATTCACAATCTGGTATCGATCAAAAATTGGCTAATCAAATTAATGACCTTAGACAAACTGTCATTTGGATGGGAGATAGGCTCATGAGCTTGGAACATCGTTTCCAGTTACAGTGTGACTGGAATACGTCAGATTTTTGTATTACACCCCAAGTTTATAATGAGTCTAGACATCACTGGGACATGGTAAGACGCCATTTACAGGGAAGAGAAGATAATCTCACTTTAGACATTTCTAAATTAAAAGAACAAATTTTTGAAGCCTCTCAGAGTCACTTAAATATTGTGCCTGGAGCTGAGGCGTTAGATCAAGTGGCAAAAAATCTTTATGGATTAAACCCCACGACTTGGATTAAGTCTATTGGAAACTCTACTGCAGTAAATTTTGGAATTATGTGTCTCTGTTTAATCGGTTTGTTTTTAGTGTGCCGGACCAGTCGAAGAATCCTGCGCCAAAATCGAGAGAACGAACAAGCCTTCATCGCCATGGCACATTTATATAGAGGGAAAGGGAGGGAGAATGTTGCGGAAAGTCAGGGACCTTGAACTGAGGGA
Source organism: Hylobates moloch (assembly GCF_009828535.3). Lineage (NCBI taxonomy): Eukaryota > Metazoa > Chordata > Mammalia > Primates > Hylobatidae > Hylobates > Hylobates moloch. The sequence continues at coordinate 28,980,507 of NW_026652295.1, read as the reverse complement.
CTGGCTGAAACCACAGCAGAGAAACATAAAATATGAAGATTTCACGGACATTTTATTAGTTCTCCAAAATTTATACTTTTGTAATTTCTTATGTTTTTACTTTAATCTCTTAATCCCATCATCTTCTTTGTACGCTGAGGAGGATCTATGTCACCTCAGGACCCTGAAATGATTGCCTTAACTACACAAATTGTTTGTAGAGGACGTGTGTTTGAACAATACGAAAACTGGGCATCGTGAAAAAGGTACGAGATAACAGCGGTGTTCAGGAAACAAGGGAGGTAACCTTGAACTGGCCGCCGGTAAGCCGGACGGAACAGAGCCATATCTTTTCTCCTTTTGCACACAAGTAGGAGAGATATTGCTGAATTCTTTTTCTCAGCAAGGAATATCCCTGAGAAAGAGAATGCGCTCTGAGGGTAGGCCTATAAACGACCCCCTTGGAGTCATGCCGCCTTTTACGGTTGAAGCCGAAGGGATGAAATAAGCCCCGGCCTCCTGTAGTGCTCCCAGGCTTATTAGGATGAGGAAATTCCTAACGAGAAGCACCCACAGGTGTGGAGGGGCAGGCCACCCCTTCACCCAGGTTCTTATTTTTAATAGAAAAGTAAGAGAACAGGGAAGGAACACAGGTCAGTGTAAGGAAGGGGGTCATGGTAGACACAGAGGTGGACTGTTTCTCTACCTCCTCACATTGTGCTAACAGGGACACAGACAGATTCAGAGGCCTTTGCAAAAAGAGAAGCCAGAGTCCCCTAAGACACAAAGGGGAGGCGTGAAGAAATCCTGCATCTCAGTCGCACACAAGGCAGCTGTGCGTCTCAGTCCCACACAAGGCAGCTGTCTCAGGCTATGGAAGAAAAGAGTCATGAAGAAATTCAGGTCAGTCATGGTAAGTGATGACACTCTGAACAGCCCACCACACACTCAAAAATTCTGAATCAAAAAATCCCCACAACCCAGTCCTGTCCCCTCTGCCCCACCCTCCACCCACTTCAGACCCCCAGATCTCACCTTTACAAGCTGTGAGAGACTCAGATCCCTGGGCACTGTCGCTCCCTGGGGTAGAACAAAAACAAGACCTGGTCAGAGCCCACAGGAGATGTGGTGCAGGAGGAATTATGGGGTGGGCGAGCTCCTCCACACTCCCGCCCCGTACTTACACTTAGCCTTAGAGTAGCTCCCTCCTTTTCCACCTGTTGGAAGAAAATGTCCTGTGAGGGGCCAGGGAGGAGGCAGGGACATAAGGTCCTAGAGGAACCTCCTAGTTTTGGATCCCAGAGAAGTTTCCAGAACTGTGACTGCAGACCCAGGGCAGGATCAGGAAACCTGAAGAAAGCAGGTGTGGGTCCTGGACCAACTGCCCTTCTGAGGTCTGTCCTCAGCAGGGACCTTCCCCTGTGACCAGTGACTGGTGGGAACAGGTCCCCATCACCACAATAGTCAAGGTGATAAATCTGTCCTTCATTGTCACAGGTGCTTTACAAAAGGGTAGGTGCGGCTGGGTGTGGTGGCTCACGCCTGTAATCCCAGCACTTTGGGAGGCCGAGGCAGGCAGATCACAAGGTCAGGAGTTCGAGACCAGCCTGGCCAACATAGTGAAACCCCGTCTCTACTAAAAATACAAAAAAAAAAAAAAAAAATTAGCCGGGTGTGGTGGCACGCATGTGTAGCCCCAGCTACTAGGGAGGCTGAGGCAGGAGAATTGCTTGAACCTGGGAGGCGGAGGTTGCAGTGAGCTGAAACCACACCATTGCACTCTAGCCTGGGTGACAGAGCCAAGACTCTGTCTCAAAAAAAAAGAGTAGGTGCTGGCACACAGGGCCCCAGGCTGGGTAGGCCCGTATGTGTGGATGGTGCTTCCCAGTAACGAGGCAGGACACACTTCTACCTAGGGTTTGAAACACCCAGTGGGACAAGAAAACTCAGACCCCACCCTTCTCCCTTCCCCACCTGAGCTCTTCGTCCACCACATCACAGCAGCAACCACAGCTCCAGAGACCACAGCTACAAAGAGAACCACCAGGCCAGCAACGATGCTCACGATGGGGATGGTGGGCTGGGAAGCCGGCTCTGGGAAAAGAGGGGAACTTAAGGGGCACTGACCCCCAGGCCTCAGCCCTGACCCTGCGGAAGGGCTCCAGAAGGGCTCCTGTTTTCCCTGAGAAGAGACATGACCTCCCATCCCCCTCCTTACCCCATCTCAGGGTGAGGGGCTCGGGTAGCCCCTCATGCTGCACGTGGCACGTGTATCTCTGCTCCTCTCCAGAAGGCACAATCACAGCTGCCCACTTCTGGAAGGTTCCATCCCCTGCAGGCCTGGTCTCCACAAGCTCCGTGTCCTGGGTCTGGTCCTCCCCATCCCGCTGCCAGGTCAGTGTGATCTCCGCAGGGTAGAAGCCCAGGGCCCAGCACCTCAGGGTGGCCTCATGGTCAGAGACGGGGTGGTGGGTCACATGTGTCTTTGGGGCCTCTGAGGGGAAGAGTCAGAAAATTCAGGCACTTTGTATCTCTCATGGGACACTCCAGCAGCACCCATGTGACCATCCTGAGAAGGAAGAGGACAATTATAGTAGGAGAAGAGGACAAAACCTTGACACCAGACTGGACTCAGGGATCTGTGATAGCCTCTTATTCCTTGGAAAGTTCTAGAATCGGGGTGAAATAGCCCAGGGTAGAAGGTGAAAAGGGATTTCGGGTCCTGGCCTGTGTGGATGCTGAGTGACTGAGAAAAGCTGGAGTCAGACCTCCAAAAACTCTTGGTGTGGAGCTGAGAATCAGGCACGAGAGAAACTCCCCCATGATTCCTAACACTGGGAGTCAAAGAGAACTGCCCATCAGTTCATTTGAAGGATGGAATCTCCAGCGAGACTAGATTCCTTAATTGCCCCTGAGAGAGGGCTTGCCCTTTAAGAGAGTCACTCTGTGGTATAGGATCTCCTGTACCTGGGGTGACAGCTCCCTCTCCTGATCTAAGGGAGGAGCGGTATTCTGGCCTCCATCCCTGTTTCTTTTACTATTTGAGGTCTGTCAGCTGTGGGCACAGTCCTAGACCAAGAAGGAGATGGGAGAGTAGCCCTGTGGACCCTCTTACCCGAGCGCTGCAGCGTCTCCTTCCCCTTTTCCAGGTATTTGCGGAGCCACTCCACGCATGTGTCTTCCAGGTAGGTTCTCTGGTGCTCCGCCTCACAGGCATCATTTGACTTTCGCTCGGAGATCTGAGCCGCCGGGTCCACCGCGGTCCAGGAGCTCAGGTCTTCATTCAGGGTGAGATAATCCTTGCCGTCGTAGGCGAACTGTTCATACCCGCGGAGGAAGCTCCCGTCGGGCCCCAGGTCGCAGCCATGCATCCACTGTAAGGTGTGAGACCCTGGCCCCGCCCCCTAGTCAGTCCCGCCCACCGAGCCCCGCCCCCGTCGCCACCAACCTGTGGGGATTTTGGCCTAAACTGAAAATGAAACTGGGTAAAGGAGCCTGGGACTCTAGCGGGTGGAGGGTCTGGGCGGGTTCCGCAGCCTTGGGGTGAATCTGGGACCCGAAGATTCGAGGGGACCCGCGCCCTCCGTGGGGAATGGGGAGGGGTCGTGACCTGCTCCCCCGGCCGGGGTCACTCACCGGCCTCGCTCTGATTGTAGTAGCCGCGCAGGGTCCGCAGGTTCACCCGGAAAGTCTGTGCGGTGTCCCTGGCGCTCCGTGTCTCCCGGTCCCAATAGTCTGGCCCCTCCTGCTCCATCCACGGCGCCCGCGGCTCCATCCTCGGACTCGCGGCGTCGTTGTCGAAGCGCACGAACTGGGTGTCGTCCACGTAGCCCACAGAGATGAAGCGGGGCTCCCCGCGGCCGGGCCGGGACACGGAAGTGTGGAAATACTTCAAGGAGTGGGAGCCTGGGGGCGAGGAGGGGCTGAGACCGGCCCGACCCTCCTCCGGGCGCGGCTCCCCGAGTCCCGCGCCCCCGCCGGGCCAGCCCCTCTCTACTCCCGGTAGAGGCCGTTTCCATCCCGACCCCGCACTCACCCGCCCAGGTCTGGGTAAGGGCCAGGGCCTCCGAGAGGAGTAAAAGGAGGGTTCCATCTGCCATGATCCCAGTCAGAGTCCGGAGAGCCTCTTGAATCTGGGTGGGGACTTTATAGTCGGGAGTCGTGGCGACGCTCATTGGCTTCTCTAGAAACCCGACACCGATCGGGAATGAGAACTGAGTCTGCGTCATGAGTATCCAGGAAGAAGTACACGACCAGGTTATGAGAGGAAATGGAAACTGCAGAGTGTGGAATCACCAACGCTCTTAAGTTTCCACACTCTGCCCTTGGGGCCTGAGACCCTGGGAGCCACGCCCGGGGACCTGGAACATTGCCCTGCGCTCTCACCTCCTGACCCGAGCGCTCTTTGTCACACTATCTCCCTGAGTCCTGGCCCAGGGACTGTGTAAATTGTGTAAATCAGTGGTTTTTTTCGTGTGTGTGTGTGTGTGTGTGTGTGTGTGTGTGTGTGTGTTGGGGCGGGGTTGGTCTCGCTCTGTTGACCAGGCTGGTCTCGAACTTCTGGACTAAAGCAATCCTCCCATCTCGGCCTCTCAAAGTGCTAGGATTACCCGCGTGAGCCACTCTGCCCGGCTTTTTTTTTTTTTTTTTTTACTCTGTCGCCCAGGCTGGAGTGCAGTGCCGCGATCTTGGCTCACTGCAACAGCCTTCTCCCGGGTTCAAGCGATTCTCCTTCCTCAGCCTCCCGAGTAACTGGAACTACAGGCGTGCGCCACCACGCCCAGCTAATTTTTGTGTTTTTAGTAGAGATGAGGTTTCACCATGTTGGCCAGGATGGTCTTGATCTCTTGACCGGAAATAACATCTCTTTAATGAAAAAAACCTAATTTTTAATTTTTCCAAAATAAACAATGTATAGGCTGGGCACGGTGGCTCACGCCTGTAATTGCAGCATTTGGTAGGCTGAGGCAGGCAGATCACGAGGTCAGGAGTTCAAGACTAACCTGGCCAACATGATGAAACCCCGTCTCTACTAACAATACAAAAATTAGCCGGGTGTGGTGGTGTGTGCCTGTAGTTCCAGCTACTCTGGAGGCTGAGACAGGAGAATTGCTTGAACTCGGAAGGTGGTGGTTGCAGTGAGCCGAGATCACACCACTGCACTCCAGCCTGGGCGACAGAGTGAGATGTCTCCGGAAAAAACCAAGAAACAAAAAACAAAAACAAAAACAAAAAAACAGGATCTGCTTCAAGAAGTTGCCTTTGTAGTCAAACCAGCTGAGACTCATTACAACCAAGAGAGCCGGCCAAATGACTTCAAAAAGACCTCATGCTTCATTGTAATCCCGTTTCCAGGCTAAATTGCACTCCCATCCGTGCCATGACAGTTGACAATCTCCATGACAATGAGTAGAAGAAGTCCTAGAAGGACCGAAAGGAAAGCTGTATTACCGGTTTGGAGAAGTTCACTGCCTGTTCCCATAAAACATATGAATATTCCTCCCCCTCACTTTTAATGCCCAACCCCTTCATTAGAGCAATCCTACATTTTAGCCCCCTCACCCCTCACTAGCCGCCTCACTAGTGGAGAAGTTGATTTGGGAGAGCTGCTCTCCTCTTTACAAGTCCTGTGCAGGAAATAAAGCTTGCTCTGCTTAAGGCTCACTTTCGGTTTCATGTATTGGCTCTGCGACTCCCAGTGAGGAAAGATCCCACCTTCTGCAGCTACCAAGATTTTTGGTAACAAGAAGAGTGATTATTTTTCATTTTCCTAAGTGTTGTTCTTGCAAAATTTTGCAAGCGTCATTCTTGGCTCATAGCATACATTCTCTTATTTACTTATTTTTTAAATTTTAACTTTCATTTTAGATACAGGGGGTGGCCGGGCCTGGTGGCTCACGCCCGTAATCCCAGTCGGGAGTTTGAGACCAGCCGGATCAATATGGAGAAACCCCGTCTCTACTAAAAATACAAAATTAGCTGGGGGTGGTGGTGCATGCCTGTAATCCCAGCTACTCAGGAGGCTGAGGCAGGAGAATCGCTTGAACCCGGGAAGCGCAGGTTGCGATGAGCCGAGATCACGCCATTGCGCTCCAGCCTGAGCAACAAGAGTGAAATTGCCCCCCCCCAAAAAAAAGAAAAAAATAGATACAGGGGGTACATGTGCCTGTTCGTTACATGGGTATGTTGTCTGATGCTGAGGTTTGGGGTATGGATCCTGTCACTCAGGTAGTGAACATAGTACCCACAGGTAGTTTTTCAACCCACGTCCCCACCCTCTCCACTCTAGTCGTCTGCAGTGTCTGTTGTACGCATGTTTATGTCCATGTGTGCTCAGTGTTTAGCTCCCAATTATAAGTGAGAAGATGCAGTATTTGGTTTTCTGTTCCTGCATTAATGCACTTCGGATTATGGCCTCCAGCTGCATCCTAGCCATTCTCTTACTTTGATTGAAGTGTATATGTTAAAAAATCTAGCCTTACACAAATATTGAGTTGAAAAATGAAGGATTTTTTTTTTTTTTTTTTAGATATTTGAAATACAACTTTATTCTGATTCTAAACGAAAAGGAATGGGAATGACAGTAACAAACAAGATTTCACCACTGAATATTGTGATGTGACTGTAGCAGTCTCAAGGAATCAACTGTGTTCCAAAACAGCTAAATATGCAGGTCCAAACAATGAAGGTATTTTTTGAATTGCCACATACACTGCGAAGCCCACTCATCTCCTTCAGCATCCCACAGATGAAGCACATGTTCCGCTTAGCTAGATAATAATGAGGTGGCACACACACTGCACCGCTGACATCACAGGACAGCTGCCTATAAAACTAGACTTCTGACACTGGGCTCCAGCTTCATTCTCACAGGTCATCATCCTCGTCCAGGAGAGCAGTTGTCTGAGCAACCTCTAAGTCGTGCTCATACTGTGCTGCCAAAGCTGGGTCCATGACAATTTCCGGTGGGGCGAGAGCAGGCATGGCAACAAATTCCAAGTTAGGGTGTCCAGTGAGCTTCCAAGCAAGCCAGAAGAAGAGCTTTTCAAAGTTGTAGTTACTTTTGGCAGAAATGTCGTAGTACTGAAAATTCTTCTTTCAGTGGAAGACAATGGATTTCGCCTTCACTTTCCTGTCCTTAATATCCACTTTGTTGCCACACAACACAATGGGGATGTTTTCACACACTCGTACCAGATCTCTATGCCAGTTAGGCACATTCTTGTAAGTAACTCTCGATGTTACATCAAACACTATGATAGCACTCTGGGCTTGGATATAATAGCCATCTCTCAGTCCACCGAATTTCTCCTGGCCGGCTGTGTCCCATACATTGAACTTAATAGGTCCTCTGTTGGTATGGAACACTAGGGGATGAACCTCAACACCCAAGGTGCCTACATACTTCTCAAATTCACCAGTCAAATGACGTTTCACGAAAGTCGTTTTTCCAGTACCACCATCACCAACCAATACAAGTTTGAAGTGGACCTGGGGCTCTCCCTGCGCAGCCATCGCGGCGTTCCTTCCAGAAGCATCTCCATGCCCGTCCGACTGAGGAAGGAAGGATTATTATTGCTGTTGTTTAGAGACAGGGTCTCGCTCTGTCACCCAGGCTGGAGTGCAGTGGCACCATCATAGCTCACTGCAGCCTGGAACTCCTGGGCTCAAGGGATTCTCTCACCTCAGCCTTCCCAGTAGCTGGAACAACATGTGTGAGCTACCATGCCCGGACTGGGAGGATTATTTTTAACAGCTTTTCATGTAATTGTGGCAATTCATATTTCACCTTACATAAAAACTGTACAAGCGGTGATTTCTTTTTTTGAAAGCAAATAATCCATTTGTAATTTTTAAAATTTTATTTATTTAAAACATTTTTAAATTTCAATAGTTTTTGGGGAACAGGTGGTGTTTGTTTACATGGATAAGTTCTTTAGTGGTGATTTCCGAGATTTTGGCGCATCCAGCACCCGATTAGTGTACACTGTACACAATGTGTAGTCTTGTATCCCTCAGCTCCCTCCCACCCTTCCCCCGCCAGTTCCCAAAGTCCATTGTATCATTCTTAAGCCTTTGTGTTCTCATAGCTTAGCTCCCACTTATAAGTGAGAACATACAATGCTTGGTTTTCCATTCCGGAGTTAATTCACTTAGAATAATGGTCTCCAACTCCATCCAGATTGCTTTGAATGCCATTATTTCCTTTCTTTTTATGACTGTGTAGTATTCCATTACACACACACACATATATATATATATATGATCACATTTTCTTTATCCATTCATTGATTGATGGACATTTGGGCTGGTTACATATTTTTGCAATCACCAATTGTGCTGCTATCAATATGCTTGTCCAAGTATCTTCTTCTTTTTTCTTTTCTTTTCTTCCTTTCTTTTTTTTTTTGAGACGGAGTCTCGCTCTGTCGCCCAGGCTGGAGTGCAGTGGCGTGATCTCATTTCACTGCCACCTCCACCTCCCGGGTTGACGCCATTCGCCTGCCTCAGCCTCCTGAGTAGCTGGGACCACAGGTGCCCGCCACCATGCCCGGCTAATTTTTTGTATTTTTAGTAAAGACGGGGTTTCATCGTGTTAGCCAGGATGGTCTCGATCTCCTGACCTAGTGATCTGCCGGCCTCGGCCTCCCAAAGTGTTGGGATTACAGGCATGAGCCACGGTGCCCGGCCATTAAGGGGATAAGTTTTAACAGTCCAGGTTCAGGGGTAGTGGAAGCTGAGGAATCGGAGGGAAAGGTAATTCAGCCAAAGGTGGATAGAGAACAGAGGAAAGAGAACAGGAAATCTCCTCTGGAGAGGAAAGAATCTGCCTTGTTGTCCTTCCTTAACTGTTTGCTGGTCTCAGTTAATTCTGTGATAGAATCTTAGAGGGAGGCAATATTTGAATCCCAAATGCACTATGAAACTTTGAAGTACCAAGTAAACTAAGCCTCCCATTCACATTAACTTTAGGACCATGGTCTTCTAGTTTTGTTTTAAGAAAGACAAGTTGGGGGAACTCAAAAGACCCCAAGGATGGCCATTGAAGATCCAAATTAACTTTGGTGTACTCTACCCGTTGATTTCAAAATGTACACAAGAGAGGACCTTAATTTTTTTCTTTTCTTATTTATTTTAATTTTTTAAAATAGAGATGAGCTCTTGCTGTGTTGCCCAGGATGGTTTCAAACTCATGAGCTCAAGCGATCCTTCCACCTTGGCCTCCCAAGGTGCTGGGATTACAGGCATGAGCCACCGATCATAAATTTTGACCAGATAGCTGACAGGAGTCCCAGAAGAGGGCCTATATTGGATGCTTTGGAATTTTGGCATCCTGTTCTGCCTCTTATTAATTTCTCAACAGCAAAAGAAAAATTCTATAATCCCTGTGAGGAAATGGTAGAGGTTGGAGAGATTTGTTTTTTGTTTTTTTTTTCTTTTATTGAGACTGAGTCTTGCTGTGTTGCCCAGGCTGGGTGCAGTGACAAGATCTCGGTTCATCGCAACCTCCGCCTCCCGGGTTCAAGTGATTCTCCGGCCTCAGCCTCCCGAGTAGCTGGGACCACAGGCATGTACCACCACAACCGGCTAACTTTCTATTTCTAGTAGAGACGGGGTTTCACCATGCCGGCCAGGCTGGTCCGGAGCTCCTGACCTCAAGTGATCCGCCCGCCTTGGCCTCCCAAAGTGCTGGGACTACAAGCGTGAGCCACCGTGCCCCGCCTCTTGGGCTTTTCTGATGAGAAAAGGTGGTGACAATACTGGGCGAATGCTTTGAAAGAAATATCAGAGGCAGCCACTTAGATACTCCCTTTCAATCCCACATACAAAAATACATCTGTGGCAGAGGCTGCTGTCCCAGCATCCCTGTATCACTACCTCCTGTAAGTTATGAAACGCTACGCAGTGGCATCTGGCCTTGGGATGTGAGCTGAAGGGACCGTGTTACTTCCAGGTGAAAGGATGCTTTCACCTCTCCTCACCTCAGTGATGGGAAGACAAAGGGAACCAGAACGCCTGGCCCACCTGTGCAAAACAACTGCTTCTCTCCAGAATGTTAGAGGAGAGTGAAAAAAGGCATCATCTTACTTGAGGCCCTGTATTTCGGGGTCTCGGAACTAGTAGTCTGTACCCTTCTCCATGGATCTAAGAAGCACATGTAGGCTGGGCGCAGGGGCTCACGCCTGTAATCCCAACACTGTAGGAGGCTGAGGTGGGCGGATCACGAGGTCAGGAGATCCAGACCACCCTGACCAACACAGTGAAACCCCGTCTCTACTAAAAACATGAAAAAATTAGCCGGGCGTGGTGGCGGGCGCCTGCAGTCCCAGCTACTCGGGAGGCTGAGGCAGGAGGATGGCGTGAACCCGGGAGGTGGAGCCTGCAGTGAGGCGAGAATGTGCCACTGCACCCCAGCCTGGGCGACAGAGAGAGACTCCGTCTCAAAAAAAAAAAAAAAAAAAGCACACGTAGCAAGGTTTGAAACCTCACAGCCCCCATTTCCCTGCTTCTCTTCTCTTAACCCTCAGTCTCAAACCTGGGCTCAAGCAATCCTCCCACCTCAGCCTCCCAGATTGCTGAGACTACAAGTGTGAGCCACTGGCCGCATTTGTCCTCAGTTTGATTCCTTCCTGACACCTGGGGACCGAGTCAGAAGCATCTGGCCTGGCACTCACTGATGGCCTAGTCTCAACCTCCCTTTCCCGCCTTAATCCCCCTTCTCACATCCTCTGCTTGTGCTCTTCTCGACACCCTTCTTATTTCTGGGTGTCCAAATCCCTGTCACACTTCCTGAACTCAAAGAAATGCCAGGCCAGGCTGGGCGCGGCGGCTCACGCCTGTAATTCCGGCACTCGGGAGGCTGAGGCGGGAAGATCACTTGAGCCCAGGAGGCTGACGATGCACTGAGCCGTCATCACGCCCTGCATTCCAGCCTGGGAGAGAGCGCGAGACCCTGTCTCCAAAAAAAAAAGGAAAGGCCAACTCCCTACTTCACCCCAGAGTCCAGCACAGGGCTGTCAGCGCGGTGAGCGCTTGCTGCACGTCTGAATGAGCCAAGTGTGGTTCCTGTTGTCATCCAGCCACGAGCTGTTAATGATTCTTACTGAACACGTGGCTTAGTCTCTCAGAGCACCAGCTAGCAGTTAAAACACAGACCAGTGGCCAAAGTTCAGGCCTCTCCGCCCCCACCAGCCGTGCACCTGGGCAACATCGCCCAACGCTCCGAGGCTCCCTCCTGGTCTCTGCAGAGGGAGGCACCGGCACCTCTGCAAGGGCCGCGCCCAGGGCTCGCGTGAAGCCGCCAGGCAGCGCTGGACCCCGCTCGATGCAGCCCAAGCCCAGCGGGAGCCTTCAAGCTTCAACTCGTCGCGCAAGTAAATTCTCCCCAGAAACAAGCGGCTCGCGGCTCAGCCTGCAAAGCCCAGCCCGGGCGCTGAACTCAGCAGTGCCAGAGCTGGAGCCCGGAGCCTGCTCTTCCCACGTCGCGGGCCCGTCTCTCCGCGGGCGCGAGGCATCCCTGAGCCCGCCCCGGCCCCCCAGATCTCCGGGGACCGGCTGTCGGGGTCCCGAGCCCGCCCCACCCCGGGTTCCGCCCCCGCCGCGGGGAACTCTGGGACTGTCGTTCCCGCCCGTGCCGGAAGCCTCGGCGCGGCAGCGCGACACGAGACTCCCCAGACCTAGCCGAACAGTGCCGCTAGCGAGGCGGGCAGAGCTGTCCGGGTGGTACCCCGCGCACCCTGTGTTCCGGAGGCACCGTGAAGAAGCCCTCCTTACGAATACACTTCAGACGGATCTGCTCGGACTCCTGATCTGGCTCCGCCATGCCGAGCGCTGGCCCCGCCTTTCGCGCGCAGGCGCAGACGCGGACGGCCCCGCGGCGCAGGCGCAAAGGCTCCTTCCCGGGCTTCCTCTCCTTAGCAACGGTTACCAAGAGACGCTCCCGCGAGTCCGCCCTAGGCGCTTGGTTCCAGGGACCGGCTCCGACTGCTGCAGTTCGGGCCTTATTTTAGGGTGAAGCCCGGGCACCCGACCCGGCTGCGCCGTAGTGGGAGGCCACGGCGATTATCCAGGTGAAGGTCTTCCAGGTGAGAGGGGTCCCCCAGGTAAGAAGGTCCTCCAGGTGGGAGTCCTTCATGTGGGGAAGTCCTCCAGGTGGAGGGGGAGGGTCCTCCAGGTGAGAGGATTCTCTAGGTGGGGGGGTCCCCCAGGTGAGGGATCTTCCAGGTAAGAGAGTCCTCCCGGTGAGAGGGTCCTCCAGGTGAGAGGATCCTTCAGGTGAGGGGGTCCTTCAAGTGAGGGGTCTTGCAGGTAAGAGGGTCCCCCAGGTGAGGGGTCTTCCAGGTAAGAGTGTCCCCCAGGTGAGGGGTCTTCCAGGTGAGTGGGTCCTCCAGGTGAGAGGGTCCTTCAGGTGAGGGGGTCCCCCAGGTAAGAGGGTCCTTCAGGTGAGGGGGTCCCCCAGGTGAGGGGTCTTCCAGGTAAGAGGGTCCTCCAGGTGCGAGGGTCCTCCAAGTGAGAGGGTCCTTAAGGTGAGGGGGTCCCCCAGGTAAGAGGGTCCTCCAGTTGGGAGTCCTTCAGGTGGGGCGGTCCTCCAGGTGAGTCTTCCAGGTAAGAGGGTCTTCCAGGTGAGAGGGTCCTCCAGGTGAGGGGGTCCCCCAGGTAAGAGGGTCCTCCAGGTAAGAGGGTCCTTCAGGTGAGGGGGTCCCCAAAGTGAGGGGTCTTCCAGGTAAGAGGGTCCCCCAGGTGAGGGGTCTTGAGGGTCCTTCAGGTGAGGGGGTCCCCCAGGTAAGAGGGTCCTCCAGTAGGGAGTCCTTCAGGTGGGGCGGTCCTCCAGGTGAAAGAGTCTTCCAGGTGAGAGGTGAAGGTGAAGGTCCTCCAGGTGAGGGTCAGGTCACTTGATCCAGGGATGTGGCTTCAGCAGGCATTTGGGTGCCTCATCTGTGTTCGGGACATGGGGACTCCGGGAGACTGAAGGAAACAAGTGCCGATGTCCATGCTGTCAAGTTCTGTGACAGAAATAAGCAGCAGCAAGTGAAAGACAGGAGAGAAGCTCTGTGAGGGGTGGCATTCAGGCTTAGCTTCTGGGCGAGAAGAGGCAGCTATGTCCGAGATTTGTTTTTTAATAGTGTGCCTAGTACAGGATTTTTGTTTTTACTCAGTGGGCAGCCTGTGATCTAATTGTCCATCCTGTGACCATTTTCTCCAGATTTTTCTTGAGACTGGTGCGCCCCCTAATGGCAATTTTGTTTATTCATGTACCAGTTTATCTTGACAACAGATAATTTGTCTTTGGGGAGACTGAAGTCTCTCATTGAATGGTGACAACAGCCCAAACAGCTTTTAAAGGGTCGACACATACCCACCTTTTTAGAAAGTAAATTTTGCTCTCAAAAGATGTTCAGAAACAGAGGCACGAAATCAAGCAACGAACTCAGTATAAGTCTCTTCCAAAGGTAATCTTTCTTCAGGATCACTTCTGACACCAGATTGTTCAACCTAAAAAAAAAAAAAAAAAAATTAGAGAAATGTTCAAATATGTTGAGTTTATTTGGGAATGAGAATGAGGATTGTAACCTGGGGTACACTGGTGGATTGCCACTCTGGGAAATATTAGCTTAGCCAGATGTAGTGGGTTGAATGGTGGTCCCCACAGATATGTTTCTGTCCTAGTCCCCAGAAGCTGTGAATGTCAAGTTGTTTGGAAAAAGGGTCTTTGCAGATGTAATTAAGCTAAGGATATTGAAATGAGGAGATCCTCCTGGATAACCTAGGTGGGCCCTAAATCCAATGACAAGTGTCTTCCTAACAGGTACACAGAAGAGAGAGAGTCAGAAGAGGAGAAGGTGATGTGAAGAAGGAGGCAGAGACTGGAGCAATGGGGCTGCAAGCCAAGGAATGCTGACGAATGCCCTGCAGCTGCCAGAGCTGGAGGACTCTAGGAATGGATTTGCTCCTAGAGCCTTCAGAGGGAGTGTGGCCCTGCATATTGATTTTGGAGTTTGGGCCTCCAGAACTGTGAAAGAATAATTTTCTGTTGTTGTAAGTTGCCAACTTTGAGGGCATTTGTTGTGGCAGCTACAGGAAGTTAAAATACAGATGGTCAACTTCAACATCAACAGTGGTACATCAAATTGATATTCTGTAACCTTGATAAGGTGTTTGGAGAATAGCACTTCACCTCATCTAAACATCCATAACCATAGTCTAACCATAATCTAAACCTCAACTAAATTCAACCTGAGGGACATTTTACAATATATCTGGTCAGTACTTCCCAAAATTGTGAGGGGCATCAAAAATTAGGAAAATCTCAGGAACTGTCACAGACCAGAGGAGGCCAAGGAGGCTTGAAGGAGACTAAATGTAATGTGATATTCTCGATGGAATCTTGGAACACAGAAAGGACATTAGGGGAACCTTACTGAACTCCAAATAAGGTCTGCAGTTTAGTAATAATAAGTTATGAAAATGGCTTCATTAGCTGTGACAAATGGACCATAAAAATGTGAGATGTTCTCACCAGGGAGAACTGACTGTGGAGCGGATGGCAACTCTGTACTACCATTGCAACTTTTAGGTAAATTTAAAACTCTTCTAAAATAAAATTATTTAAAAGTAGCACTCAGGAAAGGATTAAGGAGTGGAAGAAAAAATGATCAACTTTCCATTTTCCTGGAGTGTTGCCATGAAAAGGCTGCAGGGAGGGTTTGCAGGGAGGGTTTGCAAGGAGGAGTTGGAAACCTCAGAGACAGGGAGCTCCAGAACCCTCCTCTGTTCCGCAGAGGCGGAACCCCGCGCAGTCCAGGGCTTCTCAGAAGGCCTTTCCACCCCCTGGGCAACCCTAGCCCCGCCTCATTGATGCATCCTTTCTGGATCAACAATCTCTGTCTTATTCAGACCACCGCCCCGTCCTCTCCAGAGCGGCTCATCAGAACCCGAGCGCAGAGCGGCAGCGCTCCCGTGTGGCCGAAGGACTGAGGAGAGACACTCAGCTCCCCTGTCCCTTCCCCACCTGGGACCTCCCCAGGTTCCCCTTCAGATCTCGGCCGCAGAACAAGACTCTGTGCACATGCGGGCGACCCCGTCCCGCGACAGATGTTTCCTCCCAGTTAATGGCAGTGGACTCTGACCTCAAGGCAGAGGGAGGTCTGCAGGCCCCAAGACCTGATTCCCAGATCCGGGTGGACCCCACAGACATACTGTGCTCCCAGTACGCAGCCTCTCAGTGTTTTTGGAATGAGGCCTTGGACTCCTGAGTCCTTGAAATTTGTTCTGCTGCTTCCAGAGACGAAGATCTCTCCTCCCCGGAATCCCCTAGTTGAGTCTCCAGCCCTAGCATGGAGGGACCCGGGAAGGACATGGCATCGGAGCTGGAGACTATATTGGGTTACAAGGATTTCTGGGATCAGACTGGGCTGAGAATTTGCCTCCAATACATCGGGAACCCGAGGGCGGTTCCTCCGCCACTGCCCGGACCTCCAGGACCCAGGCATCTGAACCTACACCCTATTGGATCCTGGAGGGCGGCCCCTCCCCAGCCTTGAGAGTCCAGGATTCTGGCCCCACCCGAACCCTGAGAGTCCAGGACCGTGGCATCCGGCCTCTTCTTCCCATTTGCAACCTGAGCAGACAGGACCTGCTGTCTATATCCCTTAATCCTGGCCCCCTGCCATCTCCAATCCCTGATTAAAGGTCCTTGATTCTGGACTCAAATCTAATTTCTGGTCTCGTCGATTGTTCATGACGGTCGCCCACCAGGAGAGGCTCCCCAGCGCGAAACATGCTGCAGCTGAGCGACAGCGGCGGATTTTGGCGCTTTGGCCCAGACTGCCTGCCCGAAGCGCCCCGGGACTCCGCCCTGGAGACTGCGCCCTGGAGGATCCGCCGGGGTCTGTCTTCCTCTACGGCAGGAGGTGGCGCACGGGGATTTCTGCCACTGAGGCTGCACTCACCACCCTGGGTAAGCCTCTCCCCACCGCTCCCCTGTGGACCTCAAAAAAATCACATATTGGGAAAATACCGACCTGTCAGCCTCAGACTCAACTTTAAGAGGTTCTGGTCTCTAGATTTATTCAGCCCCTAACTGTTGGTTGAGCATCTACTTTTCGTCAAGCGCTATTCTAGGCGCTTGGGTCAAATCCAAACAGGCACAAATCATGGCCCTCAAGGAATTTACCTTCGGTTGAAAGTCGTGGCCAATAAAAAGTCACTGAAGTCAACTACAGGGGTGTCCGGAAATAAAGGATGATTAAGAGAAAAGCAAGGCACGCAAGATGAAAGGAGCCAGGTGCAATTTTAAGTTTTTATTATGAGTGTGAGATTTCCCGAGAGGCGCCGTGCGAGCTGAGTCCTGAAGCAGATGAAGGATGGAGCCCTGGGTTATTGGGAGGAAGGGTGTTCTAGAATCACCCTCTGCAGACGTGGGGCTCCGCCGGGGAAAGCACCCAGGCTGCGGCAGGAATGGGGCTGGGTAGGTTTCAGAAGGACTTCCTGAGGCGGGTTGCGGAGATCAGGATTTGTGTTATCTCCTGACCACTTCCCACCAGTGCCTGGGACTTCATGAAACCTCGAGCTTGCCGGCAGGGTGAGGGGCCTGGTGTGTGGAGGAAGGCTAGGAGAGGAGGAGGCTAAGGTGGGTGGCAGCCCGGACTGTGTCTCTGTACTCTTTCTTTCCTGGACCCAGAGTTGGAAATGTAAGTGGTACTGATGTCTTCTGCAAATCCTAGAATCCCCGGAACTGGAAGAAATCTTGACGTGGCAGGATGTAAAATTAAGGAATTTCTAAGCCCTGGAGGCTCTAAGGAATAAATTCAAGAAAGACTAAGTATGAGAAAAAAATGTTAAATATGCCAATAATCTTTTATATTGATTCCATGCTAAAATTATATTTTGGATGTATTGGGTTAAATAAAACATTGTTAAAAATAATTTTATTGATTACTTTTTACTTTTTAAAATGTGGCTACTAGAAAATTAAAGATTACCGATGTGGCTCACATTTGTGACTCATATTATAGCCTATTGGGTAGCACTGTTTTAGAAGGCTAGCAACTTTAGCCCTTATGTTTATATCTATGATTTATATCAAATGAGTTTTTGGATATGGTGTTCCTTCTATTTCTTGTCATTTTTTTTTTCCAGCACCATTTGTTGAAAACACTATCCTTTCCCCTTAAAGCGTTTTTCAGAGACATATATGTGTGGTTTTATTCATGTACTCTTTATTCTATTCCACTGATTCATGGCTATCCTTATGCCAATAACACAACCTTGATGCCTGGAGCTTTATAGTAAGTCTTGTAATCAGGTAGTGTGTATTTTCCAAGTTTCTTCTTTTGAAAAATTATTGTGGCTATTCAAAGTCCTTCAGATTTCCATATAAATTGACAAATCAGCTTGGTAATTTCTTTTTTAAAAAAACCTGCCAGGATTTATTTTTATTTTTTATTTTTTTAAACTTTTAGATTCAGCCCTGCCAGGATTTTGATTGGAATTGCATTTAATCTACAGGTCAAATGCGGGATACTTGGTACCTCAACAATACTGAATATTCCAATCTTTGAACATAGTATTTCTCCGCCCTTATTTATATCTTCTTTATTTCTTTTTTGGGGGTGGGGTTGTTTTATTTTTTAATTTTTTTTATTTCAATAGGTTTTTGGGAGAACAGGTGGTGTTTGGTTACGTGAATAAGTTCTTTAGTGTTGATATCTGAGATTTTGGTGCACCCATCACTTGAGCAGCATACAATGTACCCAATGTGTAGTCTTTTATCTCTCACCTGCCTACCCCTCTTCCCCTGAGTCCTCAAAGTCCATTTTATCATTCTTGTGCCTTTGCATTCTCATAGCTTAGCTACCATTTATGAGTGAGGGCATACCATGTTCGGTTTTCCATTCCTGAGTTACTTCACTTAGAATAATGGTCTCCCTTTCCATCCAGGTTGCTGCGAATGCCATTATTTCATTCCTTTTTATGGCTCAGTAGTATTCCATGGTAAACATATGCATCATTTTCTTTATCCTCTCGATGATTTATGGGCATTTGGGCTGGTTCCATATTTTTGCAATTGCAAATTGTGCTGTTATTAACATGTATATGCAGGTATCTTCTTTGTATAATGACTTCTTTTCCTCTGGGTAGATATCCAATGGTGGGATTGATGGATCAAACAGTAGATCTACTTTTAGTTATTTAAGGAATCTCCATATTGTTTTCTATAATTGTTGTACTAGTTTACGTTCCCACCAGCAGCGTAAAAGTGTTCCCTTTTCGTCACATCCATGCCAACATCTATTTTTTTTCTGATATTTTGCTTATGGTCATTCTTGCAGGAGTGAGGTGTTATTGCATTGTGGTTTTGATTTGCATTTCCCTGATCATTAGTGATGTTGGGCATTTTTTTCATATATTTGTTGGCTATTTGTATATTTCTTTTGAGAATTTTCTATTCATGACCTTAATGCATTTTTTGATGGGATTGTTTGTTTTGTTCTTGCTGATTTGTTTGAATTCTTTGCAGATTCTGAATATTAATCTTTGTCAGATATGTAGATTGTGAAGATTTTTCTCCCGCTCTGTGGGTTGTCTATTTACTTTGCTGATTATTTCTTTGCTGTGCGGAGGCTTTTAGTTTAATAAGTCCCATCTATTTATCTTTGTTTTTGTTGTATTTGCTTTTGGGTTCCTGGTCATGAAGTCTTTGCCTAAGGCAATGTCTAGAAGGTTATTTTTTTATGTTGTCTTTTAAAATTTTTATGGTTTCATGCCTTAGATTTAAGTCTTTGATCCATCTTGAGTTGATTTTTGTATAGGGTGAGAGAAGAGAATCCAGTTTCGTTCTTCTATATGTGGCCTGCCAATTAACCCAGGACCATTTGTTGAATACTGTGTCCTTTCCCCAGTTTATGTTTTTGTTTGCTTTGTTGAAGTTCGGTTGACTATCAGTACTTGGTTTTATTTCTGAGTTCTCTATTTTGTTCCATTGGTCTATAGGCCTATTTTTATACCACTACCGTGCTGTTTTGGTGACTGCAGCCTTATAGTATAGTTTGAAGTTGGGTAATGTAATGCCTCCAGATTTGTTCTTTTTGGTTAGTCTTACTTTGGCTGTGCAGGGTCTTTTTTTGTTCCATATGAATTTTAGGATTTTTTTTCTAGTTCTGTGAAGAATGATGGTGGTATTTTGATGAAAATTGCGTTGAATTTGTAGATTGCTTTTGGCATTATGGTCATTTTCACAATATTGATTCTACCCATCCATGAGCATGGGATGTGTAGCTAACAGAATACAACAGCATATCAAAACAATAATCTACCATGATCAAGTGGGTTTCCTACCAGAGATGCAAGGATGGTTTAACATATGAAAGTCAATAAATGTAATACACCATTACATTTATTGTAATGTAATACACCATTACATTTATTGTAATGTAATACACCATTACATTTATTGTAATGTAATACATCATTACAACAGCTCATGGGATCCATGAGCATGGGATGTCTGTGTCATTTGTGATTACTTTCAGCAGTGTTTTGTAGTTTTCCTTGTAGAGATCTTTCACCTCCTTGGTTAAGTATATTCCTAAGTACTTTATTTTTGTCACAGCTAAGTAAAAGGGGTTGAGTTCTTGATTTGATTCTCAGCTTGGTGGCTGTTGGTGTATAGCAGAGCTACTGATTTTTGTACACTAATTTTGTATCATGAAACTGCTGAATTTGTTCACCCATTCTAGGAGACTTTTGAATGTCTCCTTAGGGTTTTCTAGGTATACAATCATGTCATCAGCAAACAACGACAGTTTGACTTCCTCATGACCAATTTAGATGTGCTTTATTTCTTTCTCTTGTCTGATTGCTCTGGTTAGGACTTCCAGTAATATGTTGAATAGAAGTGGTGAAAATGGGAATCCTTGACTTGTCCCAGTTCTCAGCGGGAATGGTTTCAACTTTTCTCCATTCAGTATAATGTTGGCTGTGGGTTTGTCATAGATGCCTTTTATTTCCTTGAGGTATGTCCCTTCTATGCTGATTTTGCTGAGGGTTTTTTTTTTTTTTTTGAGATGGAGTCTCGCTCTGTCGCCCAGGCTGGAGTGCAGTGGCGCAATCTCGGCTCACTGCAAGCTCCGCCTCCCGGGCTCACGCCATTCTCCTGCCTCAGCCTCTCTGAGTAGCTGGGACTACGCCCTGCTAATTTTTTGTATTTTTAGTAGAGACGGGGTTTCACCGTGATCTCGATCTCCTGACCTCGTGATCCGCCTGCCTCGGCGTCCCAAAATGCTGGGATTACAAGCGTGAGCCACTGCACCTGGCCTGTTTTGCTTTGTTTTTGAGACGTAGTCTCGCTGTGTCACCCAGGCTGGATGCAGTGGCAGGATCTCGGCTCACCCGCCTCCCGGGTTCACGCCATTCTCCTGCCTCAGCCTCCCAAGTAGCTGGGACTAGAGGCACCCACCACCACGCCCGGCTAGTTTTTTGTATTTTTTTGTAGAGACAGGATTTCACCGCATTAGCCAGGATGTTCTTGATCTCCTGACCTCGTGATCCACCTCCCTCAGCCTTCCAAAGTGCTGGGATTACAGGCGTTAGCCACCATGCCCAACCCTGCTGAGGGTTTTAATCATAAAGGGATGCTGGATTTTGTGAAATGATTTTTCTGCATCTATTGAGATGATCATGTGATTTTTGTTTTTAATTCTGTTTATGTGGTGTATTACATTTATTGACTTTCATATGTTAAACCATCCTTGCATCTCTGGTAGGAAACCCACTTGATCATGGTGGATTATTGTTTTGATCCGCTGTTGGATTCTGTTAGCTAGTATTTTTTTTTTTTCCAGATGGAGTTTCGCTCTTGTTGCCCAGGCTGGAATGCAATGGCGTGATCTCGGCTCACCGCAACCTCCGCCTCTTGGGCTCAAGCGATTCTCCTCCCTCAGCCTCCCGAGTAGCTGGGACTACAGGCATGCTAATTTTCTATTTTTAGTAGAGATGGGGTTTCTCCATGTTGGTCAGGCTGGTCTCGAACTCCTGGCCTCAAGTGATCGGCCCACCTCGGCCTCCCAAAGTGCTGGGATCACAGGTGTTAGCCACCACGCCTGGCCACTAGTATGTTTTGAGGATTTTTGCATCTATGCTCATTAGGTATATTGGCCTGTATTTTTTGTTCTTGTTGTTATGTCCTTTCCTGGTTTTGGTATTAGGGTGATACTGGTTTCGGTATTAGGGTGATACTGGTTTCATAGAATGATTTAGAGAGGATTCCCTCTTTCTCTACCTTTTGTAACAGTGTCAATGGTATTGGTACCATTTTTTTGAATGTCTGATAGAATTCCGCTGTGAATCCATCTGGTTCTGGGCTTTTTTTGTTGTTGTTGGTACCTTTTTTTTTTTCTTTGAGGTGGAATTTCACTCTTGTCGCCCAGGCTGGAGTGCAATAGCACGATCTCTGCTCACTGCAACCTCCACTTCCTGGGTTCAAGTGATTCTCCTGCCTCAGCCTCCTGAGTAGCTGGGATTCCAGGCATGTACCACCACCCCTGGCTAATTTTTTTGTATTTTTAGAAGAGACAGGGTTTCTCCATGTTGGTCAGGCTGGTCTCAAACTCCCGACCTCAGGTGATCTGCCTGCCTAGGCCTCCCAAAGTGCTGGGATTACAGGTGTGGACCACTGTGCCCAGCCGGTAACTTTTTAAATTACCATTTCAATCTCACTGCTTGTTATTGGCCTGTTCAGGGTTTCCATTTCTTCCTGGTTTAATCTAGGAGGGTTGTATATTTTCAGGAATTTATCCATGTCCTCTAGGCTTTCTAGTTTATGTGCATAAAAGTGTTCATAGTAGCCTTGAATGATCTGTTGTATCTCTGTGGTATTGGTTGTAATATCTTCTGTTTTGTTTCTCATTGAGCTTATTTGGATCTTCTTCCTTCTTTTCTTGGTTAATCTTACTAATTGTCTATCAATTTGATTTATCTTTTCAAACAACCAGCTTTTTGTTTCACTTATCATTTGTAATTTTTTGTTTCAATATCATTTAGTTTTGTTCCGATCTAGGTTATTTTTTTTTCTTCTGCTCGTTTGGGTTTGGTTTGTTCTTGTTTCTCTAGTTCCTGGAGGTGTGACCCTAGATTGTCTATTTGTGCTCTTTCAGACTTTTTGATGTAGGCATTTAATGCTATGAACTTTCCTCTTAGCACTGCTTTTTCTGTATCCCAGAGATTTTGATAGGTTCGGTCACTGTTATCGTTCAGTTCAAGGAATTTTTTTTTTTTTTTTTTTTGAGACAGAGTCTTGCTCTGTCACCCAGGCTAGAGTGCAGTGGCACCATCTCGCCTCACTGCAATCTCCCCCTCCCGGGTTCAAGCAAAGCAATTCTCCTGTCTCAGCCTCCTGAGTAGCTGGGACTACAGGTACCCACCACCACGCCAAGCTAGTTTTTGTATTTTTACTATAGACAAGGTTTCACCATGTCAGTCAGGCTGCTCTCAAATCCCTGACCTCAGGTGATCCACCCGCCTTGGCCTCCCAAAGTGTAGGGATTAAAGGATTTAGCCATCACACAGGCCAGTTCAAAGAATTTTTGTATTTCCATCTTGAATGAGTTGTTGACCCATTGATCATTCAGGAGCAGGTTACTTAATTTCCACATATGTGCATGGTTTTGAGGGCTCCTTTTGGTGTTGATTTCCAATTTTATTCCACTGTGGTCTGAGAGAGTACCTGACATAATTTCAATTTTCTCAAATTTGTTAAGACTTGTTTTGTGGCCTATCATATATGATCTATCTTGGAGAATGTTCCATGTGCTAATGAATCGAATGTACATTCTGCAGTTGTTGGGTGGAGTGTTCTATAAATATCTGTTAAATCCATTTGTTCTAGGGTAGAGTTTAAGTCCATTGTTTCTTTGTTGACTTTCTATCTTGATGACCTGTCTAGTGCTGTCAGTAGAGTATTAACGTCCCCCACTATTATTGTGTTGCCATCTATTTCATTTCTTAAGTCTAGTAGTAATTGTTTTATAAATTTGGGAGCTCCAGTATTAGGTGCACATATATTTAGGATTGTGATATTTTCCTGTTGGACTAGTCCTTTTGTCATTATATAATGTCCCTCTTTGTCTTTTTAAACTGTTGTTGCTTTAAAGTCTATTTTCTCTGATGTAAGAATAGCTACTCCTGTTTGCTTTTGGTGCCCATTTGCATGGAACATCTTCTTCCATCACTTTATCTTAAGTTTATATGTGTCCTTATGTGTTAGGTGAGTCTCTTGAAGACAGCAGATACTTAGTTGGTGAATTCTTATCCATTTTGCAATTCCGTATCTTTCAAGTGGAGCAGTTAGGCCATTTACATTCAGTGTTAGTATTGAGATATGAGGTACTATTCTATTCATTATGCTAGTTGTTGCCTAAATATCTTTTTTTTTTTGTACTGTGATTGTTTTATAGGCCCTGTGAGATTTATGCTTTAAGGAGGTCACATTTTGGTGTATTTCAAGGTTTTGGTTCAAGATTTAGAACATCTTTTAGTAGTTCTTATAGTGCTGGCTTGTTAGTGGCAAATTCTCTCAGCATTTATTTGTATGAAAAATACTTTATCTTTCTGCTGGGCACAGTGGCTCATGCCTGTAATCCTAGCACTTTGGGAGGCTGAGGCAGGTGGATCATGAGGTCAGGAGATCGAGAGCATCCTGGCTAACATGGTGAAACCCCATCTCTACTAAAAGTACAAAAAATTAGCTGGGCGTAGTGGTGGGCGCCTGTAGTCCCAGCTACTTGGGAGGCTGGGGCAGGAGAATGGCATGAACCCAGGAGGTGGAGCTTGCAGTGAGCTGCGATTGTGCCACTGCACCCCAGCCTGGGAGACAGAGCAAAACTCCGTCTCAAAAAAAAAAAAAAAAAGAAAGGCTTTATCTTTTCCTTCATCACTTTTACTGGATAGAAAATTCTGGGTTGATAATTATTTTGTTTAAGTGTCTAAAGATTGGACCCCAATCCCTTCTAGCTTGTAGGGTTTCTGCTGATAAATCTGCTGTTAATCTGATAGGTTTTCCTTTACAGGTTACTTGATGCTTTTGCCTCACAACTCTTAAGATTCTTTCCTTCATCTTGACCCTAGGTAACCTGATGACTATGTGTCTAGGTGATGATCTTTCCGAGATGAATTTCCCAGGTGTTCTTTAAGCTTCTTGTATTTGAATGTCCAGATCTGTAGCAAGGCCAGGGAAGTTTTCCTCAATTATTCCCTCAAATAAAATTTTCAAACTTTCAGATTTCTCTTCTTCCTCAGGAACACCAATTATTCTTAAGTTTTGTCATTTAACATAATTCCAGACTTCTTGGAGGCTTTGTTCATTTGATTCTTTTTTCTTTGTTTTTGTCAGAGTTAATCTGAAAGCCTTGTCTTAGAGCTCCGAAGTTCTTTCTTCTAGTTGTTTGATTCTATTGTTGAAACCTGCCAGTGTATTTTGCACTTCTCTAAGGGTGTCCTTCATTTCCAGAAGTTGTGATTGTTTTTTATTTATGACATCTATTTCTCTGAAGATTTTTCATCTATATTCTGTATTATTAAAAACATTTTTTAAGTTAGTTTTCACTTTTCTGTGGTGCTTCCTTAAGTAGCTTAATAATTGACCTTCTGAATTCTTTTTCTGGCAATTCAGAGATATCTTCTTGGTTTGGGTCCATTGCTGGTGAACTAGTGTGATCTTTTTGAGGTGTTAAAGAACTTTGCTTTGTCATATTACCAGAATTGTTTTTCTGGTTCCTTCTCATTTGGGTAGACGATGTCAGAGGAAAGATCTGGGACTCAAAGGCTCCTGTTCAGATTCTTTCATCCCATGGGGTGATCCGTTGATGTGGTGCTCTCCCCTTCCCCTCAGGATGGGGCTTCCTGAGAGTTGGGCTGCAATTATCGTTATTGTTCTTCTGAGTCTAAACCACCCGGCAAAGCTACTGGTCTCCAGGCTGATAATGGGGAGTGTCTGCAGAGTCCTGTGATGTGATCCATCATCAGGTCTCTTAGCCATGGATACCAGCACCTGCTCTGGTGGAGGTAGCAGGGAAGTGAAGTGGAGTCTCCGAGAATCCTTGGTTTTAGTTTTGTTTAATATGCGGATTTTCTCAAATGCTGGTCATGCTCAGACTCTCCTTGGGTGGGGATTGCTGTGGTCACTGTGTGGGATGGGAGGCTGGTTCTCAGGCCAATGGAGTTGTGGAGTGAGATTATGGCTGCCTCTGCTGCTTCATACAGGTCACCAGGGAAGTGGGTGAAAGCCTGCACTGACAGGCCTCACCCAGCTCCCATCTTGCTCCAGGCTATAAGCCTCCCTACTGAGAAAGCAAGCAGGGCTTTCAGGTCTCACCCTTCCCTGCCTGCCATGGCTTCTGTGCTCATATCTGCCTTTATCGTTCACCCCTTCCACCCTTGATATTGCCCAGGAAAATTCACGCTTGGTCAAAATTATTACAAAGTTTTACTGGAAGCCTCTTTCGCCCTGTGGCCCTTCCCCAATTCCACTGTCTGCCCTCCCAGGGGACTGCTGTGAGATATAGTCAGAAATGGCTTCCCTGGGCTTCACTAGGCCCAGGAGTGCCTACAGGGCTCTTCCCACTGCTTCTTCTACTTTCATATTTCACTCTCTAAATTTGTTTCAGTTCTAGGTAAGGTTAAGTACTTCTCCCGTGATTCAGATTTTCGGTTTCCCCAGTGAGGATGTGTGTTTGGAGGCAGACTTCCCCTCTCTCACACTTTGGGAACTCACAGTTTTTCAGCTGTCTCACAG
>NW_026652295.1:28917217-28954639 GCF_009828535.3 Hylobates moloch | reverse complement strand
GGCAGGGTAGCCGGTTCCAGGCAGCCCAGGCTGAATGGAGCTTGGGAACTGAGGTCCTCTGCTGGGGATTCACTGCTCCAAGAGGACAGGATTCTGACATTATGGGGGAAGGGCTGGATAGGAACTAGGAGACCAGTTATAGGCCTGTTGCCATCACTCCTGGGAGCAGTTAATTGATCTGTGTTCAGTACAGGATAGCAAAAATGGACTTGACCTTTTCTCTGTGTAACTTCACGTCTAGCCTTCCTTCCCTGGGCACAGAGGAGACCTGCCTCAGGCGAAGTTCGTCTGTGGAATTAAAAAGTCTCTTGGGCTCAGCTCTCCCCAGGGGCCTTCAGAAGTCACCAAGGATAGAACTGCAGACCTCTGGTGGTCAGATAGGGACTAAAACCGATCACACCTACAAGTCAATTACAAATCAATCTTTCTTCCTGTTGCGGCTGTGCCCCTCACTTAGTCACCTGTCTTAGATGGAAGCTTCGGTCCCCTCCTGGGCCTCAACCCTGCGGTCCCCAGGTTCCCGGTTTTTCACGTCTAATCTCAATTGACCCCCTCCCCCACACACCATTTTTGACCACCCAGTCCACAGAACGCCCCGGGCTTCCTAATGGGCCAGGTCCTCCTTAGAGGGCAGGAAGGTGGTGAGGGAGCGTGGACGCCGAGCGCCTGCTGGGCAAACCCGAATCTGGGGCCTGACCTAGCCGGTAGCCGGTGACGGTGCCCCGGGACTGGTGGTGGCTTGGCGACTCCTCTCTGGTCCTCTGCTCTCGGCCCCAACCCCGCGCTCACAGCCACCTCTTGAAGCCACCAGTGCTGCGCCCTCTCTGCCACTCAGGGGAAGAGCCGACCGGACGGAAGCAGCGCACTCTGGGCGCTGTCAAGGTCACTGTTGTGAAAAGCCGGGAGACCAGATGTGGACACAGGGAGGCCTGGACCCGAGGAACGGCTGGCCAGAGGCCTCGTGTCTGCCCCTCTTCACAGCTTCCTCCTCCCAGGGAAGCTCCCCGCGTCTCCTCAAAGCAGAGAGTGGTTTCCAAACGGACCCCCACAGCGTCCGATTGGGCCATCCCGGCCCAGAATGGAGGGTGGGGGCTCATGGGGTCGCCAGGCACCAAGGGCCCCGCCTGAACGGACCCGGTCTCTCCTCCATGCTCGCCTGGGCCTCGAGGGCGGCGAGCAGCTCGACTTTGAAGAAGGCTCCGGCCGGCGCTTCCCAACTCGGGCAGCCTTCCTGGCCCACCCGGGAGTTGAGTTTCAAGGCTTTCCGGAGAGGCCAGCCCAGATTCGGAGCGGAGAGTTTCTCAGGCCACAAACCTCGGAGAGAAGGGCCCTGGTTCCCTGAGCCCTGGGCCACCGCTGGGCGGGGCAGGAAGCCTCCCGGGCGCTTCCTCGCGGAGGCGACTACAGCCGCTGAAACCAGTGGCCGCTCCACACTATTTAAGTTGAGGTTCCTCTGCGATGGCTGCGGTTTGCGGTTTCAGCTTAGTGTACCACTTAGTGCTAATATTATTACTTAGTGTACTTAGTGCACTTAGTGCTCTAAGTTTACCAAGTTTACCACTTAGTGTACCTAGTGTACTTAATATAACACTTAGTGTATTTCATGTTTCAGCCTTGCCTAAAAAGGCTTCTTTCTTTTCTGGAGGAGTCAGTGGTTAGATTTCCGTAGTTAGAGCGTACTTGGTCTTTAGAAGACGACTTTGCTGTCCATTGCCAACCCCATCCGAGATCGCAGCCCTTTCCCCTTAGTCCCAGCTCATCAGCAAAGAGCTTGGTGGCTCTCTCCAGAGGAGACTGAACGAGGTTGTGAAAGCGGCTGGATCAAAAGTGTTGCCATGTCGGATGGAGCGGTGTCTACGATGAACCTGAGCATGGTACCAGCATCTGGGGGTGTGGAATTGGGAGGGAAAGCTGGGGCCCCACAGTGTGAGGAAGGAGGTGCATGGTCAAACCAGACAGGGCAGAGTCCTCGGTATTTAGGAATCTCGAAATACTAAATACTAAATCTCTAAATACTAAATACTGAGCTGGGATGGAATCTCTGTGCTGGAGGCTGGTGGTGCAAACTCTTTTTCCGCATGAGGTTCAGTCAGGTTAGGCGTCGGTTTCTCATCTGCAGGCACAGGTGACTGACTGCCTTCAGCATGGGCCCATCTGTCCATCTCTCCTCCTGACCCCGGTCTCATTACAGGAGAGGGAACTGGGTGCTAGAGGGTGGGGAATCCAGGATGTCAGAGGTGTCGCACCTGGATAAAGGGTTTTGAAAACACAAGTCCCAGGGCTGATTATTGATTTTACCACATGCAGCCTGTTTTTATTTATGAAGTTTCTTTTCTTTTCCCTTAACTTCCAATGATACACTATAATGTACATCAATGTCCTTAAAACGTATGTAGTCCTCTTCACCTAGTAACTATACCGATCCTCAAGTATCCATTCTCTAGTCAAGGATTATACCTGTTTCTCCTACCCCACTCCAGTGCTGGGTCTGGTGTACCCCTCCCGCAGTATCACCTCCCCCTAAATAAGCACCTTTCCCTATAATTTCTTCCTTTTCCTCTATGCCTTCCCATCATGTTTGCACTCACTGTGAAGTAAGGAAACGCTTCCTAATTCTGTTTTTCCTTTCTACCCTTAGGAGATTTCTTCCTCTGCGCTGAGGATCTCACTGCGCACCTCCAGCCCTGGGTCGTGGTGGGCTCTGGTGGCCACTGGAGTCTTTGGAGCTGCCTCCCTCTGGCTCTGCTGGGTGAGTGCTCTTCTATCCTCTCTTTCTCCACTGATAAAAACAAATCCGAGAACATGTTCAGAACAACACTTCCAGAAAGGATGGTGTTGAAGGAGATAAGGAGAAGGGGAAGGAACTCCACTCCCTTGGATGAATTTAGAGACAATTTGTTACATTTATCTCTGGACAGGAGCCAAGACAGAGTCTAGAGTAAGCCAGGCTGCTCAGATCAAATGTCCGAAGGCCTCCTCTTCTCCCTCCTCACATTTCAGTAGACGCAGTGCCAAGGCCTTGTCCTGGGGGCAGGTAGCCTCAGCCACAGTAAGTCCCTGAGATCCTGGACCACTGCGTGGAACCCTGTTCTCTGCATGAGGCAGGCTCCAGGTGCTACCTGCTTCCCTTTCATTTCCCCTGTTCCAAAACATGGTCTCCGCTCTTCTCCCTCCCAATCCTTCCTAGCCACCAGCTTCCTGGCAAACAACCACATAGAAGCCTTTTAGTTCATATTTTTATGTCTCTTGATAATATATATTTATGCCACTTCAAATGTTTCCATTTTAGATATTATGTATTGACTTTTCAAAATCCCTTCAGTCCATAGTACCTTCCCCAGCACACATATTTTCATCCTCCTCGTGTAGGCAGGTGGAGATTTTGAGTGCATTGAGAGCCAGAATTAAAATTACTGACTTATGTGAATGCTACTCAGACCTGAGCCACATGTTAAACTCTCTTAGTTTTTCTTTCCATACATGTTGAAGTTTTCAAGATCTGATAATTGCCTGGTATTTTCATTTTCTTACTTTCCATGAACCTTAATAAATGAATTCACCAACTGGCCCTTAGTTGAGTAAATGTCTTCTCAATACATTTAAACTCATGGTGGCTGTTGTCAAGGTCATCTTCTTGGAGATGGCTTCCCCTCTGCTGTCCACCCACCCAGGTGACCTTCTTCCTTTCTGGTCCTGTTGCCCTTTCACCTTTTTATGGGTTGATGCCTGATTTCATACATCCCATGTCTTGGTATTTTTTTTTTGTTCTTTTTGTTCGTTGATGTTGTTGTTATTGTTATTTTTTGTATATTCCTTCCTCCTCTTTTTGGTATGTTCCCTCCTTCAGTTTTGTTATCCTTCAACTTTGCTATCAGGAGAAAATTTTTCATGCCTTGCAATGTCTGAATTTCACCCTATTTTACAGGGTTGGATTCAGGCGTCGAGGTCACCCCCAGCAGGAACAACTGGGGCCACTGGAGGATCCCCAAGGACACAGGTTGCCCTTTTCATGCAGGAAGAATCTGAATCGTTTCCATCCATTTTCCCTGGCATGCAGCAGAATACAACACAAGGGGCTGCGGTCTTCTCTGACTCTTAGGGCCCTTGGAAGATCCTGTTCTGCCCAAATCAGGGTGATTTGGGCAAGCATCCTCGGCGCTCTGGACCTTAGTTTCTTTCCCTGGTTGATTGATCATATAGGCGTCCTGACTCACACAGTTGAAAATCAGATGTGGTGAGAGTGCATTGAGACCAGAAAAAATGTTATTGTCCTCAAATGCATGCCCAGAGAGCACTGAATAAATTTTTAAAACACCTGACCTCAGCTGGCATTTCTGTTCCTTTCTAAACTATGGGACTGATCAAAAGAGAGAGGTGAGGTGGGGTGAGTGTGGGTCCTGCCCAGGAGAATGAAGGAGGGAGGGGGGGAAAGGCTGTGAGAAGAAGTGGAAAGAGGGGTACAAAGGATGCAGGATGGTGTCACTTCAGGGAAGGCCCTGGGATTCCTAGTAAGTATGGAGGAGAGGTGGCCCCTGGGATCGCCTTTGGAAGCCCACATGTAGCTGATCCCACAGCTCGCTCCGCCTCCTGTCTGGACGTCTACACCAATGTGACTAGACACACAGTAGAATGGAACTGGCACCTGATTCTCATACTGGTACCATCTTCTACCCTCAAGTGTTTTTTTCATTCGTTTCCTCCCTGTTTCCCCACCCCAACCACGAAACCCATTGCTCCATTCTTCCAATATAACTCTATA
This sequence comes from Hylobates moloch, assembly GCF_009828535.3. Lineage (NCBI taxonomy): Eukaryota > Metazoa > Chordata > Mammalia > Primates > Hylobatidae > Hylobates > Hylobates moloch. The sequence continues at coordinate 28,949,880 of NW_026652295.1, read as the reverse complement.
TCACGGCACCACTGAGTTCAATGCAATGTGTCACAATTGCTGTGTTCTCCCTCTCCCAAGTGCATGATTCTCCACACTGCAGGGCTGCTGCTGGAGGATGGGTCCGGGGCGGCATTGGCAATTTGGGACAATATCCTACCCTTTTCAGTGTTTCTTTCAGTTATATGAAGTTAAAAACCAGGTTTTGTGAGTGCTCACATAACTTTTGTTTCTAGTGAAGGTGATTTTGTCTTTTTTAAAATGTAGATAGCTGTTAGATTGGTATCTTTGTTGCAGGGGGACAGGTGGTGAAGTACTCTATCTAGCCATCTTGCTCCACCCCTCTCCCTAAAAAATTTTAAAATTTCTTTCCTAATGTCTTCATTGACCCACCAGGCATTCAGGAGCATATTGTTTAATTTCTATGTGTTTGTATAGTTTCCAAAATTCCTCTTGTAATTAATTTCCAGTTTTATTCCATTGTTGTCAGAGAAGATGCTTGATATTATTTCAATTTTTTGAATGTTCTAAGACTTGTTTTGTGACCAAACATTTGGCCTGTCTTTGAGAATGATCCATGTGCTGAGAAGAAATATGTGTATTCCGCAGCTCTTGGATGAAATATGCTGTAAATATCTATTAGGTCCATTTAATGTATAGTGCAGATTAAATCCAATGTTTCTTTGTTGATTTTCTGTCTAAACAATCTGTCCTATGCTGAAAGGGGGGCTGCTGAAGTCTCCAGCTGTGATTGAACTGAGATCTATCTCTCTCTTTAGCTCTAATAATAATTGCTTTATACAGCTGGGTGCTCCAGTGTTGGGGTATGTATATTTATAGTTGTTATAGCGTCTTACCGAGTTGACCCCTTTATCATTATATAGTGACCTTCTTTGTCTCTTCTTATCGTTTTTGTCTTAAAATCTATTTTGTCTGATACAGGTATAGCTACTCTTGCTCTTTTTTGGTTTCCATTGGCATGGCAGATCTTCTTCCATCCCTTTATTTTCAGTCTACGTGTGTCTTTATAGGTGAGTGTGTTTCTTGTAGGCAACAGATCCTCGGGTCCTTTGGTTTTTATTCATTCCACCACTCCATATCTTTTGATTGGAGAGTTTAGACCATTTACATTCAGTGTTATTATTGATAAAGAAGGAAATTTTCTTATTTGTTTTCTGGTTGTTTTGCTTGTTTTCTCTTCCTTCTTTCCTTCCTTTATGTCTTCCTTTCAGTGAAGGTGGTTCTCTGGTGATATGATTTAATTTCCTGTTGTTTATTTTTGCATATCTGCTGTATTTTTTATGATTTGAGATCATCAGGCTGCTTGCAGATATCTTATAACCATTATTTTAATCCGAGAAAAACTTAACACTGATTGTATAAACAAAAACTGAAAGATAAGTAATAATAATTTCACACTTTAACTCCATCCTCTTTCTTTTTAACTTTTTGTTGTTTCTATTTATATCTTCTTATACTGTCTATGTCTTTTTTTTTAGATGAGGATCTCATTCTGTCACCCAGCCTGGAGTGCAGTGTCACAATCTCAGCTCACTGCAACCTCTGCCTCCCAAGCACAAGCAATCCTTTCACCTCAGCCTCCTAAGTAGCTGGTACCACAGGCATGTGCCACCATAACCAGCTAATTTTTTCTATTTTTTAAATAGAGACTGGGTTTTGCCATGTTGCCCAGGCTGGTCTGAAACTCCTGAGTTCAAATGATCTGTTCACCTCAGCCTCTCAAAGTCCTGGGATTATAGGCATGAGCCGCTGTGCCTGCCCTTGTACTGTCTATGTGTTGAAAAGTCTTGTAGTTATTATATTTTATTGGTTCACATTTTAGCCTTTCTACTTAAGACACGAGTAGTTTACACAACACAAATACAGCATTATAATATTCTGTATTTTTCTGTGGCACTTGGTTCTTGGCTGAAGAAATTACAAAGTGCCAATCTGGGTCTAAATGTAATTCATTTTCTGAAGTTAAGTGTCCCAAATATTTCTTCTGAGTTTTCACTAGCTGCAATTTTTTGTTAGAGACTTCATGATCTTTAGCGGTCAGTTGCTTAAACAGATGTACACCATTTTTTTCATAGGCTATCTGTGAAGCAGAGCAAAGAAGGTGGCCATCTATATATTGTAGTAAGGTGGAACCTTAAGGAGAAACTATCTCCTCCAAGTGTTCCCTTAATATTTGAAAAACACAGGAAGGGTTTTCAGTAAAAGCAAGAGACATTACTGTCCAGGTGAATTATTGATCTTCCAAGGTAAAGGCAAAAAGATACTGGCTGGCCTGATCCACTGGATTACTGAAGAATGCACTTCATAGATCAATGACAGTGAAAAACCTCCTATCAATAGGTTGTGAGTTTAATGAGATATAGGGATTTGGAACCACTGATGTCTTGGAATTACTATATAGTTTATTGCTCAGAAGTCCTGAACAAACCTTTAATCACAGTTGTTTGGTTTTTAATAGGTAAAATTAGGGTGTTAGAAGGACGAGTACATGGAATAACGAGGCCTTGTTTTTTATGTCCTTCTGTAATAGGTTTAATGACTTATAACACCATCTGGTTTAAGTGGATATTGTTTGATATTAGGCAGGGGTTTTGATGGATCAAGCTGGATTTTTATAGGAGGTATACTATAAATTTTGCCAATATCAACAGTTTTGCCTATACAGAGACAGGTATCAGATTCAGCAGTGAAAGGGTGTGATATAGTTTGTATATTTGTCCCCACCCCAATTTCATGTTGAATTGTAATCCCCAATGTTGGAAGTGGGTCGTGGTGGGAGGTGATTGGATCATGGGGGCACACTTCTCAGGAATGGTTTAGCACCGTCCCCTTGGTGCTGTCTTTGAAATAGTGAGATCTGGTTGTTTAAAAGTGTGTGGCATCCTTCCCCTCCTACTCTCTCTCTCTTGTTCCTACTTTCGCTATGTGACATGCCTACTCCCCTAGTGCCTTCTGCAATGATCGTAAGCTTCCTGCGACCTCATCAGAAGGTGATCAGATTCCCAGCACCATGCTTCCCATAAAGCCTGCATAACTGTGAGCCAATTAAACTCATTTTTCTTTATAAATTACCCAGTCTCATGTATTTCTTTATAGCAATGCAAGAACAGCCTAATACAAGGTAGCATTATTTTTGTTTTGTCACTGGGAATGACATAACAAGTGAGGACATTTGGAGAGTCAGGGATTCCTGAGGTCAGGAATTCAAGACCAGCCTGGCCGACATGGTGAAACCCCATCTCTACTAAAAATACAAAAAATTAGCTGGGCATGGTGGTGGGCACCTGTAATCCCAGCTACTTGGGAGGCTGAGGCAGGATAATCTCTTGAACCCAGGAGGTGGAGGTTTCAGTGAGTCAAGACTGCACCACTGCACTCCAGCTTGGTGACAGAGTGAGACTCCGTCTCAAAAAGAAAAAATTAAAAAAAATTTTTTAAAGCAATTTTCTTAGTAGGGTCCTCAAGGGGACAGGCAGGTGATTTGTCAAATGGACAAGATCAGAAATGCACATAGTTTCCCATTTCATGCTGGCTCTTTTACCAAGTTCAGAATGTTTTGAAGAAAAGCTATTCACAAACTTAGAATTAAAGTCTACTCAGGTAGATTTAACATCCATAGGTAATGCAGAAATTTCTTTTCTTTCTTTCTTTCTTCTTTCTTTCTTTCTTTCTTTCTTTCTTTCTTTCTTTCTTTCTTTTTTTTTTTTTTTTTTTTGAGATGAAATCTCACTCTGTCGCCAGGCTGAAGTACAGTGGCTGGATCTCGGCTCACTGCAAACTCCGCCTCCTGGGTTTAAGCAATTCTCTGCCTCAGCCTCCCGAGTAGCTGGAATCACAGGCACCCACCATCACGCCTGGCTAATTTTTGTATTTTTAGTAGAGATGGGGTTTTACCATCTTGGCCAGGCTGGTCTTGAACTCCTGACTTCATGATCCACCCGCCTTGGCCTCCCAAAGTTGCTGGGATTACAGGCATGAGCCACTGAGTCCAGCCCAGAATTTTCTTTACCACAACCTGGATCCAAGTGTAATGATTGTAAACTAGCTCATTAGGTTGTTGGGTGTAGGTTTGGATGTTATTCCATCTAAGACTTTAGAAAAAGCCTCAAGTATTGCCTCATGGGTTTTTTTTTTTTTTCCTATGCTTCTGGCTTTATCATAGCCTTTGAAGATGTTTTTGCCTAAACAGTGCCCCCAGCCCCCTAGTGTCACACCAATCAACACTGACCATCCAGTATTGGGCCTGCCCTTTACCAACAGGTATGTGAACCAATTGGTACGTGTTAGAAAAAACTGGCTGAGAAGCCTGAAGTGCTGCGTTGAATTAATCAGCAAACAGGTAAAGGCCCTCAGTGACCCTTGGGAATTACTTGTCAGTGGCTCAAAGTCCAGCCTTGTTTGAAAAAAGAAAGACATTTTGGTTTTAGGAAATCATCAGTAAGTTTAATTTTAAGGGGATAAGTTTTAACAGTCCAGGTTCAGGGGTAGTGGAAGATGAGTAATTGGAGGGAAAGGTAATTCAGCCAAAGGTGGATAGAGAAGAACAGAGGAAAGAGAACAGGAAATCTTCCCTGGAGAGGAAAGAATCTGGGGCCCTAAAGCCTTGTTGTTCTTCCTTAACTGTTTGCTGGTCTCAGTTAATTTTGTGATAGAATCTTAGAGGGAGGCAATTTTCGAATCCCAAATGCACTTCGAAGCTTCAAGTACAAAGTAAAGTAAGCCTCCCATTCACATTGTTTAATTTTAGGACCGTGGTCTTCTAGTTTTGTGTTTTTTGTTTTGTTTCGTTTCGTTTTTTTTTTTTTTTTTGAGACAGAGTCTTGCTCTGTCGCGCTCAGACTGGAGTGCAGTGGTAAAATCTTGGCTCACTGCAAGCTCTGCCTCCCAGGTTGACGCCATTCTCCTGCCTTTGCCTCCCAGAGTAGCTGGGACTACAGGCACCTGCCACCATGCCCAGCTAATTTTCTGTATTTTTAGTAGAGACAAGGTTTCACCGTGCTAGCCAGGATGGTCTCAATCTCCTGACCTCGTGATCTGCCTGGCTCGGCCTCCCAAAGTGCTGGGATTACTGGCTTGAGCCACTGTGCCCGGCCTAGTTTTGTTTTAAGAAAGACAAGTTTGGGGAACTCAAAAGACCCCAAGGATGGTCATTAAAAATCCAAATTAACTTTGCTATACTTTATCCATTGATTTTAAAAAGTACACAAGAGATGACCTTTATTTTTTTCTTTTCTTATTTATTTTAATTTTTTTTTTTTTTGACATGAAGTTTCCCTCTTTTCTCCCAGGCTGGAGTGCAATGGCATGATCTTGGCTCGCTGCAACCTCTGCCTCCCAGTTCAAGCTGTTCTCCTGCCTCAGCCTCACGAGTAGCTGGGATTACAGGTGTGCGCAACCACACCTGGCTGAATTTGTATATTTATTAGAGATGGGGTTTCTCCATCTTGGTCAGGCTGGCTCCAACTCCCAAACTCAGGCGATCCGCCTGCCTAGGCCTCCCAAAGTGCTGGGATTACAGGCATGAGGCACCACGACGGGCCTTAATTTTTTAAAATAGAGATGAATTCTTGCTGTGTTGCCCAGGATGGTTTCAAACTCATGAGCTTAAGCGATCTTTCCACCTCGGCCTCCCAAGTTTCTGGGATTACAGGCAAGAGCCACGGACCATAATTTTTGAACATATAGCTGACAGGAGTCCCAGAAGAGGGCCTATATTGGATGCTTTGGAATTTTGGCATCCTGTTCTGCCTCTTTTTAATTTCTCGACAGCAAAAGAAAAATCCTACAATCCCTGTGAGGAAATGGTAGGGGTTGCAGCGATTTGTTTTTTAATAGTGTGCCTAGCATGGGATATTTGTTTTTACTCGGTGGGCAGGCAGCCTGTGATCTAATTGTCTATCTTGTCACCATTTTCTCCAGAATTTTCTTGAGACTGGCACGCGGCCTAATGGCAATCTTGTTTATTCATGTACCAGTTTATCTTGATGACAAAAAATTTCTCTTTGGGGAGACTGAAGTCTCACATAGAATGGTGACGACAGCCCAAACAGCTTTTAAAGAGTCGACTCATCCACACCATTTTATAAAGTAAATTTTGCTCTCAAAAGATGTTCAGAAACAGAGGAAAACTCAAACAACAAACTCAGTATAAGTCTCTTCCAAAGGTAATCTTTCTTCAGGATCACTTCTGACACCTGATTATTCAACCGAAAAAAATGACATTAGAGAAATGTCCAAATATGTTGAGTTTATTTGGGAATGAGAATGAGGATTGTAACCTGGGGTGCACTGGTGGATTGCCATTCTGGAAATATTAGCTTAGCCAGATGTAGTGGGTTGAATGGTGGTCCCCACAAAGATATGTTTCTGTCCTAGTCCCCAGAAGCTGTGAATGTCAAGTTGTTTGGAAAAAGGGTCTTTGCAGATGTAATTAAGCTAAGGATATTGAAATGAGGAGATCCTCCTGGATGACCCAGGTGGGCTCTAGATCCAATGACGAGTGTCTTCCTAACAGGTACACAGAAGACAGAGTCAGAAGAGGAGAAGGTGATGTGAAGAAGGAGGCAGAGACTGGAGCAATGGGGCTGCAAGCCAAGGAATGCTGACGAATGCCCTGCAGCTGCCAGAGCTGGAGGACTCTAGGAATGGATTTGCTCTTAGAGCCTTCAGAGGGAGTGTGGCCCTGCATATTGATTTTGGAGTTTGGGCCTCCAGAACTGTGAAAGAATAATTTTCTGTTGTTTTAAGTTGCCAGCTTTGAGGGAATTTGTTGTGGCAGCTACAGGAAGCTAATATACCAGGTGATCAACTTCAACATCAACAGTGGTACATCAAATTGATATTCTATAACCTTGATAAGGTGTTTGGAGAATAGCACTTCACCTCATCTAAACATCCATAACCATAGTCTAATCATGATCCAAACCCCAATTAAATTCAGTTTGAGGGACATTTTACAATATATCTGGCCAGTACTTCCTAATATTGTGAAGGGCATCAAAAATTAGGAAAATCTCAGGAACTGTCACAGACCAGAGAAGGCCGCGGAGGCACGAAGGAGACTAAATGTAATGCGATATTCTCCGTGGAATCCTGGAACACAGAAAGGACATTAGGGGAATGCTAATGAACTCCAAATAAAGTCTGCAGTTTAGCAAATAATAAGGTATGAAAATGCCTTCACTAGCTGTGACAAATGGACCACAGTAATGAGAGATGTTAACAGGAGGGGAAACTGACTGTGGAGCGGATGGCAACTCTGTACTACCACTGCAACTTTTATGTAAATTTAAAACTCTTCTAAAATAAAATTATTTAAAAATAGCACTCAGGAAAGGATTAAGGAGTGGAAGAAAAAAATGATCAACTTTCCATTTTCCTGGAGTGTTGCCATGAAAACGCTGCAGGGAGTGTTTGCAAGAGGAGTTGGAAACCTCAGAGACAGGCAGCTCCAGAGCCCTCCTCTGCTCCGCAGAGCCGGAACCCCGCGCAGTCCAGGGCTTCTCAGAAGGCCTTTCCACCCCCGGGACAACCCCAGCCCCACCTCACTGATACATCCTTTCTGGATCAACAATCTGTCTTACTCAGACCACCGCCCCGTCCTCTCCAGAGCGGCTCATCAGAACCCGAGGGCACAGCGGCAGCGCCCCCGTGTGGCCGAAGGACTGAGGACAGACACTCAGCTCCCCTTTCGCTTCCCCACCCGCGACTTCCACAGGGTCCCGTTTGGTTCCCAGCTGCAGAATGGGGTCTGTGCATACGGGGGCGCCCGGCTCCCGCGTCGGTGTCTCCAAATCCTGGAGTACAGATGTTTCCTCCCAGTTACTGGCGGTGGATTCTGATCTCAAGGCAGAGGGAGGTCTGCAGGCCCTAAGATCTGGTTCCCATGTCCGCGTGACCCCGCAGACATACTGTGCGCCCAGTACCCAATCTCTCAGTGTTTTTGGAATGAGGCCTTGGACTCCTGAGTCCCTGAAAATTTAGTTGATCCTCCAACCCTAGTTTGCAGGGACCCAGGAAGGACATGGCGTTGGAGCTGGACCCAGGAAGAACATGGCGTCGGAGCTGTAACTATATTGGGTTACAAGGATGTCTGGGATCAGACTGGGCCGAGCATTTGCCCTCAATCCCTCGGTTACCGGAGGGCGGTCCCTCCGCGACTCCCCGGACCTCCAGGACCCAGGCATCGGAACCCACACCCTCTTGGAGCGGACCCTTCCCAGCCCCAGTCCAGGACCCCGAGTCCCGCCTCTTCTTCCCCTTTGCGACCTAAGCAGACAGGGCCTGCTGTCTACATCTCTTAGGCCTCGTCCCCTGCCATCTCCATTCCCTGATTAAAGGTCCTTGATCCTGGAACCAAATCTAATTTCTGGTCTCGTCTATTGTCCACGACGATCACCGACCAGGAGAGGCTCCCCAGCCCCAAACAGGCTGCGGCTGAGCGACAGCGGCGGATTTTGGCGCTTTGGCCCAGACTCCCTCACCTAAGCGGCCCGCGACGTCTGCCTGGAGGCTGCGCAGGCAGCTGGGGGTCGGGCTTCCTCTGGGGCCTCACAGGAGGACCGGAGTCTGCAGCAGGAGGGGGCGCGCTCGATTTCTGCTACTGAGGCTGCACTCGCCGCCCTGGGTAAGACTCCTCCCACCCCTCCCCTGTGGACCTCAAAAATCACACGCTGGGAAAATACCGACCTGTCAGTCCCAGACTCGACTTTAAGAGGTCTTGGTCTCTAGATGTATTCAGCCCTTAACTGTTTCTTGAGCATCTACTTTTCGTCAGGGGCTATTCTAGGCGCTTGGGTCAGATCCGAACAGGAAAAGTCACGGCCCTCAAGGAATTTACGTTCAGTTGAAAGATATGGCCAATAAAAAGTCACCGAAGTCAACTACAGGGGTGTCCGAAAGTAAAGGATGATTAAGAGAAAAGCAAGGCACGGAAGATGAAAGGAGCCGGGTGCAATTTTAAGTTGTTATCATGAGTGTGAGATTTCCCGAGAGGCGCCGTACGAGCTGAGTCCTGAAGCAGATGAAGGAGGGAGCCCTGGGTTATTGGGAGGAAGGGTGTTCTAGAATTATCCTCTGCAGACGTGGGGCTCCACCGGGGAAAGCACCCAGGCTGAGGCAGGAACGGGGCTGGGTAGGTTTCAGAAGGACTTCCTGAGGCGGGTTGCAGAGGTCTGGGTTTGTGTATCTCCTGTCCGCTTCTCACCCGTGCCTGGCATTTCATGAAACCCTGAGCTTGTCAGGAGCATCAGGGGCCTGGTGTGTGGAGGAAGGCTGGGAGAGGAGGAGGCTAAGGTGGGTGCCAGCCCGGACTGTGTCTCTGTACTCTTTCTTTCCTGGACCCAGAGTTGGAAATGTAAATGGTACTGATGTCTTCTGCAAATCCTAGAATCCTCGGAACTGGAGGAAAATCTTGACATGGCAGGTTGTAAAATTAAGGAATTTCTAAGCCTTGGAGGCTCAAAAGAATAATTTCAAGAAAGACTACGTATGAGAAAAAATGTTAAATATGCCAATAATCTTTTATGTTGATTCCATGCTAAAATTATATTTCGGATGTATTGGGTTAAATAAAACATATTGTTAAAATCAATTTCACTGATTACTTTTTACTTTTTAAAATGTGGCTACTAGAAAAGTAAAGATTACGATGTGGCTCACATTTGTTACTCAGATTGTAGCCTATTGGGTAGCACTGTTTTAGAAGGCTAGCAACTTGAGCTCTTATGTTTGTATCTGTGATTTGTATCAAGTGAGTTTTTGGATACGGTGTGCCTTCTTTTTCTTGTCATTTTTTCCCAACTCCATTTGTTGAGAACACTATCCTTTCCCCTTGAAGCATTTTTTAGAGACATACATGTGTGGTTTTATTCATGAACTCTTTATTGTATCCCATTGATTCATGGCTATCCTTAGGTCAGTAACACAGCTTTGATTCCTGGAGCTTTATAGTAAGTCTTGTAATCAGGTAGTGTGTATTTTCCAAGTTTCTTCTTTTTAAAAAATTATTATGGCTATTCAAAGTCCTTCAGATTTCCATATAAATTGAAAAATCAGCTTGGTAAGTTCTTTTTAAAAAAAGCCTGACAGAATTTGTTTTTATTTTTTAAACTTTTAGGTTGAGGCCTGCCGGGATTTTGACTGGAATTGCATTTAATCTACAATACTGAATAATCCAATCTTTGAACATAGTATTTCTCCTGACTTATTTAGGTCTTCTGTATTTCTTCTTTTGGGGGTGGAGTTGCTTTGTTTTTAAATTTTTTTTTATTTCAATAGGTTTTTGAGGGAAGAGGTGGTGTTTGGTTACATGAGTAAGTTCTTTAGTGTTGATTTCTGAGATTTTGGTGCACCCATAACTTGAGCAGCATACAATGTACCCAGTGTGTAGTCTTGTATTTTTCACCTCTCTATCCTCCTTTTCCCTGAGTCCTGAAAGTCCATTATATCATTCTTACGCCTTTGTGTCCTCATAGCTTAGCTCCCACTTAATGAGTGAGGACATACCATGTTTGGTTTTCCATTCCTGAGTTACTTTACTCGGAATAATGGTCTCCATTTCCATCCAGGTTACTGCAAATGCCATTATTGCATTCCTTTTTATGGCTGGGTAGTATTGTATGGTACACACACACACACACACACACATATATATATGCACACACCATATATACATCATTCTCTTTACTCATTGATTGATGGGCTTTTGGATTGGTTCCATATTTTTGCAATTGCAAATTGTGCTGTTATTAACATGTATATGCAGGTGTGTTCTTTGAATAATGACTTCTTTTCCTCTGGGTAGATATCCAATTGTGGGATTGATGGATCAAACAGTAGATCTACTTTTTGTTATTTAAGGAATCTCCATACTGTTTTCCATAGTTTTACTAGTTTACATTCCCACCAACAGTGTAAAAGTGTTCCCTTTTCGTCACATCCATGCCGACATCTATTTTTTTTTTTGATATTTTGACTATGGTCATTCTTTTTTTTTTTTTTTTTTTTTTTTTTTGAGACGGATTTTGCTCTTGTTGCCCGGTCTCGGCTCACCGCAACCTCCGCCTCCCAGGTTCAAGCAATTCTCCTCCCTCAGCCTCCCGAGTAGCTGGGATTACAGGTGTGCACCACCACGCCTGGCTAATTTTGTATTTTAAGTAGAGACGGGGTTTCTCCATGTTGAGGCTGGTCTTGAACTCCTGACTTCAGGTGATCTGCCCACCTCGGCCTCCCAAAATGCTGGGATTACAGGCGTGAGCCACCACGCCCGGCGACTACGGTCATTCTTGCAGGAGTGAGGTGTTATTGCATTGCGGTTTTGATTTGCATTTCCCTGATCATTAGTGATGTTGGGCATTTTTTTCATATGTTTCTTGGCTATTTGTATATTTCTTTTGAGAATTTTCTATTCATGTACTGAGTGCATTTTTTGATGGGATCGTTTGTTTTGTTCTTTCTGATTTGTTTGAATCCTTTGTAGATTCTTGATATTAGTCCTTTGTCAGATGTGTAGACCAAAGATTTTCTTTCACTCTGTGTGTTGTCTGTTTACTCTGCTGATTGTTTCTTTGTTGTGCAGAGGCTTTTAGTCTAATTAAGTCCCGTTTATTTATCTTTGTTTTTGCTGCATTTGCTTTGGGTTCTTGGTCACGAAGTCTTTGCCTAAGCCAATGTCTAGAAGGGTTTTTAAAATGTGGTCTTTTAAAATTTTTATGATTTCATGTCTTAAAGTCTTTGATTCACCTTGAGTTGATTTTTGTATAGGGTGGGAGATGAGGATCCGCTTTCATTCTTCTGTATGTGGCCTGCCAATTAACCCAGCACCACTTGTTGAACAGGGTGTCCTTTTCCCACTTTATGTTTTTGTTTGCTTTGTCGGAGATCAGTTGACCGTTAAGTACTTGGCTTTATTTCTGGGTTCTCTATTCTGTTCCATCGGTCTATATGCCTATTTTTATACCAGTACCATGCTGTTTTGGTGACTATGGCCTTATAGTATAATTTGAAGTCAGGTAATGTGATCCCTCCAGATTTATTCTTTTTGGTTAGTCTTACTTTGGCTATGCAGGGTCTTTTTTTGTTCCATATGAATTTTAGGATTGTTTTTTCTAGTTCTTTGAAGAGTCATGATGGTATTTTTGATGGGACTTGCATTGGATTTGTAGATTGCTTTGGGCAGTATTGTCATTTTCATAATATATATATCTATACATATACTTTCCTTATACAATAATTTATTTCTTGAGAGCCTCCTCTCTCCGCCCTTGCCGTCTCTAGGTCACTTTTTCCGCTTGCGCGCAAGCCCCAGAAAGATGGCTGGGGGCAGGGGCACTGCGTACTGTTCAGTGAGACCCATAATGTGGCTGTGACTGTCTTCCTCATACTGCAAGAACATGGCCAGCAGATCCAGCTCCTCATATAGTGCCTTCACCCGGGCCACCTTCTCGGCCTCCTTCTGCCCGTAATTTTCCTTCAGGATCTGGTACTGTTCCGGAGTGGCCCGTTGCAGACACTGAACCACCAGCCAGCTGCATTTGTTGTCCTGGATGTCAGTGCCAACTTTGCCCATCACACTGGGGTCCCCAAAGGGGTCATGGTAATCACTCTGAATCTGAAAGAACTCTCTCATCTCCAGCAGGATCTTCTTGGCATTGGCGTGCTCCTTCTCACCATCAATTCCCGCCATGTACACGACTGCAGCTACAGGAAGGTAGAAGGAGTAGAAAGCTGTCTTGTACTTTTCAGTAGATTTGGACCTCCTCTCGGTGAATCTGCCAAGATCCACATTGCCCTGTGGGGCTGTGATGAGGTCCAGGGTCTGCCCAATCTGAGTTTGATAGGAACTCTGCAGGAAAAGGTCGATTAGGTTCAGGTAATAGGGCTGCTCCCGGCAATAGAGCTTCAGCAGGCGGTAGATACATGCTTCCACAAGGATAGCATCATTGATGGCATCCTACCCCATGTCCGGCTTCTGATACCAGCAGATCTGTCCCCGGCGGGTGAGGGATAAATCCATGCTGTCATCTGCCGCCAGGAAGAAAGCTTGCAGCAGTTCCACATGCCAGCCCACAGTCATGGCCCGCTGGAGACTCTCAGCATCCTGTTTCCTTGGCTCCACCAGCTCCCGGAACGCTACTAGCACCGTCAAACCCCTGTGATACTTGTCTCCAATGGCATTATGCTCCAGGACCTCCTCGAGCCTGGCAAGAGCATCTCCTGTCTCTAGGTGCCGCATCGCATCCTCAGTCAGCACCCTAATGATCTGGGAGAAGTGCTGAACAAAATCCTGCTTTTCTTGGGCATAAACATCTGATTTCTGGTCTCCATTCATTCTGAGGGAGGAACAAAGGGATCTGTTCCTGGATGCGGGTTCCTGCTCAGTCCCATTTTCATAATATTGATTCTACCCATCCGTGAGCATGGGATGTGTTTCCATTTGCCTGTGTCATGTATGATTACTTTCAGCAGTGTTTTGTAGTTTTCCTTGCAGACGTCTTTCACCTCCTTGGTTAGGTATATTCCTAAGTATTTCATTATTTGTTTTGCAGCTATTTAAAAAGGGGTTGGGCTCTTGATTTGATTCTCAGCTTGGTCGCAGTTGGTGTAGAGCAGAGCTACTGATCTGTGTGTATTAATTTTGTTTCCTAAAACTGTGCTGAATTGATTTACCTGATCTAGGAGCTTTTTGGATGAGTCCTTAAAGTTTTCCAGGTATCTAATCATGCCATCAGCAAACAATAACAGTTTGACTTCCTCATGACTAATTTAGATGCCCTTTATTTCTTCCTCTTGTCTGATTGCTCTGGTTAGGACTTCCAGTACTATGTTGAATAGAAGTGATGAACGTGGGAATCCTTGACTTGTCCCAGTTCTCAGCGGGAATGGTTTCAACTTTTCCCCGTTCAGTATAATGTTGGCTGTGCCTTTGTCATAGCTGTCTTTTACTTCCTTCAGGTATGTGCCTTCTATGCTGATTTTGCTGAGGGTTTTAATCATAAAGGGATGCTGGTATCTGTGAAATGGTTTTTCTGCATCTGTTGAGATGATCATGTGATTTTTGCTTTTAATACAGTTTATGTGATATAGTACATTTATTGACTTTCATATGTAAAACCATCCCTGCATCTCTAGTAGGAAACCCACTTGATCATAGTGGATTATCATTTTGATATGCTGTTGGATTCAGGTAGTTAGTAATTTTTTGAGGATTTTTGCATCTATGTTTATTAGGGATATTGGTCTGTAGTTTTGTTTTTTTATGTCTTGTCTTGGTTTTGGTATTAGGATGATACTGGCTTCATCAAATGATTTAGAGAGGATTCCTTCTTTCTCCATGTTTTGGAATAGTGTCAATGGGATAGGTACCATTTCTCTGAATGTCCGATAGAATTCAGCTGTGAATCTGTCTGGTCCTGGAGTATTTTTTTCTGGATAACTTTTTAAATTACCATTTTAATCTCATTGCTTGTTACTGGTCTGTTCAAGGTTTCCATTTCTTCCTAGTTTAATCTAAGAGGGCTGCATATTTCCAGGAATTTATCCATATTCTCTAGGTTTTCTAGTTTATGTGTGTAAATGTGTTCCTAGTAGCCTTGAATGATCTTTTGTATTTCTGTGGTATTGGTTGTAATATCTCCCGTTTTGTTTCTAATTGAGCTTATTTGGATCTTCTCTCTTCTTTTCTTGGTTAATCTTGTTAATTGTCTAACAATTTGATTTATCTTTTCAAACAATCAGCTTTTTGTTTCATTTATCATTTGTAATTTTTGGTTTCAATTTCATTTAGTTTTGCTCTGATCTTGGTAATTTTTTTTCTTTTACTGGGTTTGCGTTTGGTTTGTTTTTCTTTCTCTAGTTCCTGGAGGTGTGGTCCTAGATTGTCTATTTGTGCTCTTTCAGACTTTTTGATGTAGACATTTAATGCTATGGATTTTCCTCTTAGCACCGCCTTTTCTGGATCCCAGAGGTTTTGATAGTTTGTGTCACTATTATCGTTCAGTTGGAGGAATTTTTTTGTTTTTGTTTTTGAGACGGAGTCTCGCTTTGTCACCCAGGCTAGAGTGCAGTGGTGTGATCTCGGCTCACTGCAACCTTCGCCTCCTAAGTTCAAGCAAAACAATTCTCCTGTGTCAGCCTCCCAAGTAGCTGGCACTACAGGCACCAGTCACAATGCCCAGCTAATTTTTGTATTTTTAGTAGACATGGGGTTTCACCACATCAGTCTAGCTGGTCTCAAACTCCTGATCTCAGGTGATCCACCTGCCTTGGCCTCCCAACGTGCTCGGATTACAGGCGTGAGCCACTGCGCCGGCCAGTTCAAGGAATTTTTCTATTTCCATCTTGATTGTATTGTTGATCCAATTATCGTTCAGGAGCAGGTTATTTAATTTTTATGTATGTACGTGGTTTTGAGGACTCATTTTGGTGTTGATTTCCAATTTTATTCCACTGTGGTCTGAGAGAGTACCTGACATAATTTCAGTTTTCTCAAATTTGTTGAGACTTGTTTTGTGGCCTATCATATGATCTATCTTGGAGAATGTTCCAAGTGCTAATGAATAGAATGTACATTCTGCAGTTGTTGGGTGGAGTGTTCAATAAATATCTGTTAAATCCATTTGTTCTAGGGTAGAGTTTAAGTCCATTATTTCTTTGTAGACTTTCTGTCTTGATGACCTGTCTAGTGCTGTCAGTAGAGTATTAATGTCTCCCACTATTGTTGTGTTGCCATCTATTTCATTTCTTAAGTCTAGTAGTAATTGTTTTATAAATTTGGGAGCTCCAGTGTTAGGTGCATATATATTTAGGATTGTGATGTCTTCCTGTTGGACTAGTCCTTTTGTCATTATATAATGCCCCTCTTTGTCTTTTTTAACTTGTTGCTTTAAAGACTGTTTTGTCTGATATAAGAATAGCTACTTCTGTTTGCTTTTGGTGCCCATTTGCATGGAACATCTTTTTCCATCAGTTTATCTTAAGTTTACATGTGTCCTTATGTGTTAGGTGAGTCTCTTGAAGACAGCAATTACTTAGTTGGTGAATTCTTATCCATATTGCAGTTCTGTATCTCGTAATTGGAGCATTTAGGCCATTTACATTCAGTGTTAGTATTGAAATGTGAGGTACTATTCTACTCATTGGGCTAGTTGTTGCCTAAATACCTTTTTTTAAATAGTATGATTGTTTTATAGGCCCTGTGAGATTTATGCTTTAAGGAGATCATATTTCGGTGTATTTCAAGGTTTTGTGTCAAGATTTAGTCTTTTAGCAGTTCTTGTAGTGCTGGCTTGACAGTGGCAAGTCCTCTCAGCATTCATTTGTCTGAAAAATACTTTATCTTTCCTTCATTTATAAAGCTTACTTTTACTGGATATAAATTTATTGGCTGATAATTATTTTGTTTAAGGTATCTAAAGATTGGACCCCTATCTGTTCTAGCTTGTAAGGTTTCTGCTGATAAATCTGCTGTTAATCTGATAGGTTTTCCTTTACAGGTTACTTGATGCTTTTGCCTCACGACTCTTAAGATTCTTTCCTTCATCTTGACCCTAGATAACCTGATGACTATGTGCCTAGGTGATGATCTTTTTGAGATGAATTTCCCAGGTGTTCTTTGAGCTTCTTGTATTTGAATGTCCAGATCTGTAGCAAGGCCAGGGAAGTTTTCCTCGATTATTCCCGCAAATAAAATTTTCAAACTTTCAGATTTCTCTTCTTCCTCAGGAACATCAATTATTCTTAAGTTTGGTCATTTAACATAATCCCAAACTTCTTGGAGGCTTTGTTCATTTGATTCTTTTTTCTTTGTTTTTGTCAGCATTAATTTGAAAGCCTTGTCTTTGAGCTCTGAAGTTCTTTCTTCTAGTTGTTTGATTCTATTGTTGAAACTTGCCAGTGTATTTTGCATTTCACTAAGTGTGTCCTTAATTTCCAGAAGTTGTGATTGTTTTTTATTTATGATATCTATTTCTCTGAAGATTTATCATCTATATTCTGTATAATTAAACTTTTTTTTTTGGTAGTTTTCACTTTTCTGTGGTGCCTCCTTAAGTAGCTTAAAAATCAACCTTCTGAATTCTTATTCTGGCAATTCAGAGACATCCTTTTGGTTTGGGTCCATTGCTGGTGAACTAGTGTGATCTTTTCAGGGTGTTAAAGAACTTTGCTTTGTCATATTACCAGAATTGTTTTTCTGGTTCTTTCTTATTTGGGTAGATGATGTCAGAGGAAAGATCTGGGACTCAAAGGCTCCTGTTCAGATTCTTTTGACCCATGGGGTGATCCGTTGATGTGGTGCTCTCCCCTTCCCCTCAGGATGGGGCTTCCTGAGAGTTGGACTGCAATTATCATTATTGTTCTTCTGAGTCTAAACCACCCAGGGAAGCTACTGGTCTCCAGGCTGATAAAGGGCAGTGTCTGCAGAGTCCTGTAATGTGATCCATCTTCAGGTCTCTCAGCCATGGACACCAGTATCTGCCCTGGTGGAGGTAGCAGGGGAGTGAAGTGGAATCTCTGAGAATCCTTGGTATTAGTTCTGTTTAGTATGCTGATTTTCTCAAATGCTGTTCATGCTCAGACTCTCCTTGGGTGGGGCTTGCTGTGGTCAGTTGTGGGATGGAAGGCTGGTTCTCAGGCCAATGGAGTTATGTTCCAAGTGGGATTATGGCTGCCTCTGCTGCTTCATACAGGTCACCAGGAAAGTGGGTGAAAGCCTGCAGTGACAAGCCTTACTGTCACTGCAGTGACAGCTCCCATCTTGCCCCAGGCTATAAGCCTGTCTACTGAGAAAGTAAGCAGGACTTTCAGGTCTTACCCCTCCCTGCCTGCCGTGGCTTCTGTGCTCATATCTGCACTTATCGTTCGCCCCTTCCACACTTGATATTGCCCAGGAAAATTTCCACTTAGTCAAAACTGTTACAGAATTTCACTGGAAGCCTCCTTCTCCCTGTGGCCCTTCTGCAATTCCACTGTCTGCCCTCCCAAGGGACCGCTGTGAGATATAGTCAGAAATGACTTCCCTGGGCTTCCCTAGGCCCAGGAGTGCCTACAGGGCTCTTCCCACTGCTTCTTCCACTTTCATATTTCACTCTCTAAATTTGTTTCAGTTCTAGGTAAGGTTAAGTACTTCTCCCGTGATTCAGGTTTTCGGTTCCCCAGTGAGGATGTGTTTGGAGGCAGACTTTCCCTCTCTCACACTTTGGGAACTCACAGTTTTTCAGCTGTCTCACAGAGTTTGCAGCAGCAAGTCACTTCTTTCAAAGGGTCTGTGAATTCTGTCGGTTTTCCTGATATGATCCTGCGGTGGTTCTTGAATCAAAAGTTCACGATGTGAGTCACCACATGCTGTTCTGTCTGCCCCAGGAAGAGCTGCAGTTAGTCCTGCCTCTTATCTTCCATTTTTCTCCAGATCTGTTTGTTTACTTTTTACTATTAGTGAAAATCTAGGGGAGCAAACATCATTGAAGTAACATGGTAAGCAGAAGAATGGGCCCCCAAATGTCCATATCCTAAGCCTTGGAGCCTGTGAAAATGTTCCCTAATATGGCAAACAGGACTTTGCCACTCACTCTGCAGGGCCAGACCTACAAGTGCTTGTGGTCTCAACTGCCGTCAGTGAAAATATCTTCAGAATATCTAAAAGCTGAATATCAGAATAGGGCTAATTCAAATCAAAATTGTGTGCTGTTCTAAATATATATTTTTAGCTTCCTTTTTATAAAAGTATCTTTTCATTTCAGATGATATTGAAGACTAACTTATATTTTTAATGTGCTTTATGGTCAGTGACTGGAAAGTTGAAACTGAAATGAGTTAGTTTAAAATTTTCATGTTTTACTCGACTCTATTCAAATTTCAGTCACTAGTTTATGTAACCAAATTATTCATGAGGTAAATTGCAGCTTAAAAAATCAATCACAAAGATAACCATTTCAAGAGTACACAAAATCACCATGTCCACTTCATATTCAGAGTTTACAACTCTAAGTATACAACTTTAATTATTATTATTGTTATTATTATCATTATCATTATTTGAGACAGGGTCTCACTCTATCACCCAGGCTGGAGTACAGTGGCTGTGGCATGGTCATGGCTCACTGCAGCCTTGACCTCTTGGGCTTAGGTGATCCTCTCACCTCAGCCTCCTGAGTAGCTTGGACTACAGGCATGTGCCACCAAGCCTGGCTAATTTTCTTGTATTTTGGTAGACAAGGGGTTCTGTCAGGTATTCAGGCTGGTCTGGAACTGCTGGGCTCAAGAGATCTGCCCACCTCAGCCTCTCAAAGTGCTGGGATCATAAGCGTGAACCACCGCTACCAGCCACCTGTAAGTATTAACTGCCACTAGGCTGGGCGCAGTGGCTCTCGCCTGTAATCCCAGCACTTTGGGAGGCTGAGGCTGGCGGATCATGAGGTCAGGGGATCGAGACCATCCTGGCTAACATGGTGAAACCCCATCTCTACTAAAAATACAAAAAATTAGCCAGGTGTGGTGGCGGGCACACGTAGTCCCAGCTACTCAGGAGGCTGAGGCAGGAGAATGGCGTGAACCTGGGAGGTCGAGCTTGCAGTGAGCCGAGATAGCACCACTGCACTCCAGCCTGGGCGATAGAGCGAGACTCTGTCTCAAAAAACAAACAAACAAACAAACAAACATAAAAAAGCCCAGAGTATTAACACTTGCTTATGATGCAATTTAAAAGCAAATACTTTTTGTACTTTTAAATCAAATTGTGCTGGGAAATATAAGGCAAAAAAACTGGGAAAATTCGTTTTTGTTAACAGAAGATGATACAATAAGGAATCCAGATGAAATATAAGACCAGTGTTTACAATTTCTCATAAAAAGTGTAATTTTCAACTGTAGCCTCATAGCTAGCTAACAGCTTTTAAAAACATGTATAGCCAGCCAACAGTTCTCTAAAGCATGTATATGCTGCACTAAAAGATCCCTGCTAAACATCAACTGTACTTAAATGGGTTTTACTGAAGTACGACTTTCATGATACTTTTAAAAGCCAGTCGTTTAAAAAGTGAGTATGATAGGGCTACAATAATAACATTACTATCTTTTTCCCTTGGTAAATATGCCTTTATTTGAAACAAACCTACGAGGGCTTCTTAATACCACAGAATCATGAATACTTGCAGTTATTAGCGTTTCCTAATGATTAAAACAATGTTCAAATAATTACAAAGTTACTTCATCAAAATACTTAGAAGTATTTTGATTTTCTGAGGAGTGTTTGAAAGCTCTGTTTATAAATAGTGATTGTTACATTTATTATGTATTTGGTGCTGAAGATAAACACTTTTTACATAAAGCATTGTTTTAATATACTGGTCTACTAATGAGGCTAGTTATTAGATATACTGTATTTTAACACTGAAGAATAAAGCTTTATCTTCATGTTTATTTTATTTATAGGACTCTTATCAATGAAGAACTTTGTATCCAACAATAATAAACTGTCATATTGCAAGTTGCATTTTGTAGGAGAAGCAAAAAAGACTGGCTGTGACAAAATAAAGAAGATATTTGCATTATACTTGCTTCCTACAAACAGTCCATTCTGAATGGTAGAATTAAATGCAAGCCAAATGCTTTTAAATGTTTGTGTGCCTAGATGGCAACTACAATCTCCACACACTTAAAAGAACAATAACACAGAACACAGTATCCTTAATGATTGTAGCACATTTAACACCTTCAGCCATCACTGGGTTTTCAGATCATATTGGCAATGGAAATTTCACATCCGCATGTGCTTGCTTCGCTTCACTATTTCAGAGAGCCTTACAACCACTCTAGCAGCTTCCACCAAATCATCACAAGCAAATATTTTAAGTCCACTGTCTGCTTTTAGTGCCTTAACATCATCAACTCATGTACCTTGTAACTGTACCACAACAGGTATTTTAATTTCCAAACCTTTTACTGCCATGACTATACCCTTTGCTATAATATCACAGTGCATGATTCCTCCACAAATGTTGACCAGAATAGCCAGTACCTTTTTATCTGAAGTGATAGGCTTAAATGCTTCTGTTACTTGATGGACTGTAGCACCACCACCAACATCAAGGAAGTTGGCTGGAGTCTCTCCATGAAGTTTTATTATATCCATTGTGGCCATAGCCAAACCAGCACCATTTACTAGGCAGCCTATACTTCCATCAAGGCCAGTGTAGTTGAGATCTGCCTTAGCAGTATCTTTGTTCCTTTCATCTTCCTGGATCCAGTCCTATAGATCAAAGATTTTCTTTTGGCGATAGCCTGAATTAGAGTCAAAACTGATCTTTGCATCAATACACAATACAGCTCCATCTGAATCTTCCATCGTTGGATTTATTTCTACCACGGTTGCACCGTATTTCAGAAAAAGGCTGTAAAGCTTGATCATGTTTTCTGCTGCTGAAGCCACAATATTAGATGGAAATCCCATCTTCTGTGCAAGCTTATTCCTTTTTGATGCTTTCTACAATATCAATAGGTACTTTAATTATTGCTTCAGGAGTCTCAGCAGCAACATCTTCAATGTTGACCCCACTATGTGAACTTCCTATTAATACAAGACCTTGAAATGACCTTTCCATTGTTATTGCAAAGTAGCACTCTCTCGGGATATTTTCACTCACAGACCAATACCTGATTGCATATTCTGCCCTATTCTCCCATTTGCTTGGTAAACAACTATTTCTTAATCATTTGTGAAGAAACAGCTTTTGCTTCTTCTGGAGAGAAAACCATCTTCACTCCTCCTTTGAGGCCACTTTCAAATGTTCCTTTTCCTTCACCACCAGCTAAAACCTGTGCCTTCATCACAACATCTTTTGAACCTAATTTTTTGGCAATTGCATAAGCTTCATCTGGTCACTTTGCCACATATCCTTTGGGAACAGAGACACCACTTTCTTGCAATAATTCCATACTCATGTATTCATGTAGTGAGAGATTCCTTTGCTGTTGCTGCTGTACTTGGAGTCCATGGTTAATAAACAATCCAGAACTTCCCAGAACCTGAGCAGCAGCCTGCAGTGTGGTCCGAAGGGTGGCAGCCACCAACAGCTGGCCGAAGAACAAGGAGGCCACCATTTCTGAGTCTAACATTACTATTAATAAAAGTTACAGAAGAGATTATTGCTGTACTTTTCCTCATAAACACCATCAAATTTTGTTGCAGTTACAAAAAGTACAACCATGTTACTTTTTCTCTTACCAAATTTAATT
The DNA here is from genome assembly GCF_009828535.3 of Hylobates moloch. Taxonomy (NCBI): domain Eukaryota; kingdom Metazoa; phylum Chordata; class Mammalia; order Primates; family Hylobatidae; genus Hylobates; species Hylobates moloch. The sequence continues at coordinate 28,927,650 of NW_026652295.1, read as the reverse complement.
GTCTCCCATGTCTTTAAAGTTTTTATTCAGCAGAAGATAATTCTTACGCTCTTTTCTGTAAGAATTCAAAGTATTTAAATGTGTAACTTCATACTATATTACCATGTTTTTCCCTTCTTGTTTCCACAAAATATATATGTGTATATATATATGTCTTTTTTCAAAAATGAAACCAGATGTCCACATTTTAAAGAAACCCTGCATGGGTTTGGATAATGAGAAGAAAAAATTTTAAAAAGACTACAAAATTTTCAGAGCTAAAAAAGATTTTCGTATGGCATGAAGTGATCTCCTGCTAGTCCAGAGTTCAAAAACACTCCAATGAAGTTCATTTATATATATTTTGTTTGCTTTTCATGGAATACTACATTTATTCAGGTGAAATCACCTTTTTTTAAGTTCTTTAAGTCAACAAGTGTAAACAAGTGTTTTTCAATACAGTTATTAAAAACAGGAGACCAACTTGAATGTGCCAGATGGATTCCATTCAGTTGGGTTTCTAGAGTCATCAGGAAGAACATTAGAGAAAAGATATCCTTGGTTGGTTTCTATAGCTTGATAGACCAAAAAACAAACAAACAAAATCTACTACAACAAACAGCAAAATTTTTGTCCATAAGGAAATGGCTCACTCCTTTTTTGTCTTTTCTGACTTGACATCTGCTAAGGGAACACACTTAGAAACATATTTAGATGAAAAAGATTCTGCCATCCTGAACTCACTGAGTTCTAATGGCCTGCCTGTAGCCCCTTTGACTGGTCTGCAGCAATTCCTGTTGGTGTAGATGCTTCGTAGGGCAACATTTCCTTAAGAATATCCCTTTCTACTCTTCTTTATTCTTTTTTTTTTCCCCCAATGGTCTCTTTGGAGTTTGGGGTATGTTTGAAAATTTACTGAGTTGCAGAATAGGAGCTGCATGCTTGAAATTTCCAGTCACCCTACTGACAACTAAGGTTTTGTGTCCTGAAGCCATTAGAGTTTCAACTGTGGGAGCACTCTCTGAAATTACTGCACCATCTATTCGAAAATGTTCTGGTTTCCACCCTCTTCCTTGGCCTTCTCCTCCGGTCTCTGGTAGACTCCCTACTCCAGGCCTGCAGAGCTCCGCGTTCTGAAGCTCCACTTGTGCGTTCAGTCTCAGTTATTCCAGCGTGAGTATAGCTCTGACTATCTCAAGTCTTCTTTGCTTCAGTGTTACTGGAGTCTCTGCTCTGCCCTTTAGTTGTTCTGTCTTCTCAAGCTTGATCTTTACTTTAGTCTTCTTCATTGTCACATTATCTATTAGAACCTTTATTTCAATTCTGCCTTCCATTTTCTGCTGAAGATTAAATTGTTAATCCGCCGAGATGGGCGGATCCCTTGAGCTCAGGAGTTGGAGACCAGCCTGGACAACACGGGGAAAGCCCGTCCCTAACAAAAATACAAACAAAAACAAAAACAAAAACAAAAAACGTAGCCAGGAGAGGTGGCGCATGCCTGTGGTTCTAGCCACTCGGGAGGCTGAGGCACGAGAATCTCTTGAACCCGGGAGGCGGAGGCCGCAGTGAGCCGAGATCGCGCCACTGCATTCCAGCCTGGGCGACAGATCCTCCTGGTTACTTCAGTTTCAAGGTTTTTTTCTCACATCGCTTCCTGGTTGTTCTCCAGTAGGACTAGATTTCTCTTCATACCTCGCAAGCGGGTCCACGAGATCTTCATTAGTGAGCGCGGTTACCTCGAGATCAGCTTTATCTTTTGGTCTGGGTTGAACCGTTTTCTTCGTGGCTTTCCTGCTGCGGGTGGCCCGGCTCTGGAGCCAGGACCAGGGTGAGCTCGAGTTCCCCGCAGCTGGGAGAGGCGGGGCGCTCGCCCTCGGCGCCGCGGCCGGTAGAGGTAGGGCCGAGTGCTGCAGGCGGAGCTGTGTGTCCTGGCTCTGCGCTGCTCCGGGCCCGGGAGCCTTCCTTTAATGGCGACCAACTCACTCTTCAACTTGTCTTTCGTCAGGACCCAGGATCTTCCAGGAACGTTGGCATATCCAGGAGCTGCGAGTTCCGCTCCCGGCAGCCTTCACAGCCTCCGGTCCCGCCCGAGCTCGCCCGGGCCTCGCGGCTCCCGCCCCGGAAGAGCGCCGTGGAGCAGGGCAAAAACTCGCGGACACAAAGCCAAGCCAGACCTGGCACAAAAGCCCCGGGGCTGAACCATGCAGACACCCGCGGCCAAGCCGGAAGCCCGCACCAACCCCAGCCCACACACTACAGGCCATTTATTTTATTTTATTCTTTTTAAAACGTGGGTTTCTGGTCTGTGCAGTTTACCTCGGTGTGACTCAGGAAGGACACTGGAAGTCCACTGATCTGGCCAGGACAGAACCACGTGTGTGTTTAGGAAAAGTGGCCTTGTGTTCTCCAACTCTAGGGGCTCACGGGATGCCCTTAGAACAGACTGGCCACAGCAATTCCCAGTTAAGGCAGAAAGTTGACGTGAGATCAGTGTTTTAGGATTAAGTTCTCGCGAAGGGCAGAAAACTGGGAAGCCCATACTTTTCCACGTTAATCAATTGGTTCCATAAACATCATTCCATTTATGCTTTTGTGTTTTTTATTAATAATTCCTTTGAGCTTCACTGGGAGAGATGAGTATGACTGTGGAGCTCAGTTTTATAAAGCATGGGGTGGCTAAGAAAGGGAAGTAACTGGCCCCAGAATCCCACAGTCACCCAGTGACCTTCAGCCCAAGAATCTGATGGCCACTGCTACACTCCAAGGGAAAGGAGGCCATCCGGAGAGAAGAGAATTACAAGAATAAGAGTGCAGAGAGTGTCCCTAACACAGTCCTGAGATTCATAGAGAAGCACAGGAGGAAGCAAGTGTCCAAGTATCCAGAGTCCTGTGAGGTAGGGATTTCAGTCCTCAAAGCTACCCTCTCCCATCTGCCAAGTCTTCTGTGGACGTGCGTGGCTGTGGTTCCCTTCCCATTCCCTTTGGGCCGTGTGCTCTAGGTTTCCATGTAAGGGCCAGTACTCCTTGCCTCTCATCTCCCTCTCCATTTTGCCACAAATGCAAGGGACCCCATACTTGCCTTTGCCCCACCCCTTGCCTCTCCTGGGGACATTCTTCCTGCTCAGTAGTGGGCCTTGTGAGGACATGCATGACAGCCTGAGTGGGAGCTAACCCAAGGGCTCAAGGAGTTCCAGGAACCCCATCTGCACTCACTCACCTCCCCGCCAAGCGCCCCTGCATTCTTCCTGCACTGCGCTCCAGGTGTTGACAGCTCCTGGGCAGGGTAGCCGGTTCCAGGCAGCCCAGGCTGAATGGAGCTTGGGAGCTGAGGTCCTCTGCTGGGGATTCACTGCTCCAAGAATACAGGATTCTGACTTTATGGGGGAAGGGCTGGATAGGAACTAGGAGACCAGTTATAGACCTGTTGCCATCACTCCTGGGACCAGTTAATTGATCTGTGTTCAGTACAGGATAGCAAAAATGGACTTGACCTTTTCTCGTGTAAATATTTTCAGACACCCTCATGCCCAGCCTTCCTTCCCTGGGCACAGGGGAGACTTGCCTCAGGCGAAGTACCTCCGTGGAATTAAAAAGTCTCTTGGGCTCAGCTCTCCACAGGGGCCTTCAGAACTCACCAAGCATAAAGCTGCAGACTTCTGGTGGTCACACAGGGACTGAAACCGATAAAGTCCACAAGTCAATTGTGAATCAATCTTTCTTCCTCTTGCCGCAGTGTTCCTCACTTAGTCTTGGATGGAAGCTTCAGTCCTCTCCTGGGCCCCAACCTGCGGTCCCCAGGTCCCCCGTTTTTCACGTCTAATCTCAATTGACTCCCTCCTCCACACACAATTTTTGACCACCCAGTCCACAGAACGCCCCTGGGGCTTCCTAATGGGCCAGGTCCTCCTTAGAGAGGCAGGGAGGTGGGGAGGGAGCATGCACGCCGAGCGCCTGCTGGGCAAACCCGAATCTGGGGCCTGACCTCGCCGGGAGCCGGTCAAGCTGTCGCAGGACCGGTGGTGGCTTAGCGGGTCTTCTGTCCTCTGCTCTTGGCCCCAGACCCGCGCTCACAGCCACGTCCTGAAGCCACTAGTGCTGCACCCTCTCGGCCACGCAGGGGAAGAGAGGACTGGATGGAAGCCACGGAATCTGGGCGCTGTCAAGGTCACTGTTGTGAAAAGCCGGGAGACCTGATGTGGACACAGGGAGGCCTGGACCGGAGGTGCGGCTGGCCAGAGATCTCCGTCTGCCCCTTTTCCTTCAGAGCCTCCTCCTCCCAGGGAAGCTCTGCGCCTGTCCTCAAAGCAGAGAGTGGTTTCCAAACGGACCCCCCAGCATCCAATTGGGCCATCCCGCCCCAGGCTGGAGGGTGGGGGCTCATGGGGTCGCCAGGCACCAAGGCCCCACCTGAGCGGACCCCGTCTCTCCTCCAGGCTGCGCTGGGCGTCGAGCAGCTCGGTTCTGAGGGAGGCCCCGGCCGGTGCTGCCCAACTCGGACAGCCTTCCTGGCCCACCCGGGAGTTGAGTTTCAAGGCTTCCCCGAGAGGCCAGCCCGGATTCGGAGCGGAGGGTTTCTCAGGCCGCGAGCCTCGGAGAGAAGCAGCCCTGGTTCCCTGAGCCCTGGGCCACCGCTGGGAGGGAGCGCGCTTGGATCTTGCAGCCGCTAAAGACTCGTGGGCTCCTCCTCGACTACAAGCCGCGGAAAACAAGTTGCAGCTCCACACTGTTTAAGTTGAGGTTTTTCTGTCATGCCTGCGGTTTGCTGTTTCAGCGGTTTGCTGTTTCAGCTTAGTGAAAGCTGAATGTACTTAGTACTTCAGCTTAGTTTTTCAGCTTAGTGTACTTAGAGAAGGGGCTTTTTCCTCTTCTGGGGCAATCAGTGGTTAGAGACGAATTCCGTGGTTAGAGCCTACTTGGTCTTTAAGAGTCGACTATAATTTTGATTTTGATCCCCAACCACATCCGAGATCGCAGTTCCCTGGTCAGTCTCAGCTCATCAGCAAAGGGCTTGGTGGCTCTCTCCAGAGGAGGCTGAACGAGGTTGTCAAAGCGGCTGGATCAAAAGCGTTCCCATGTCGGATGGAGCCCTGTCCATGATGAACCTGAGCATGGTACCAGCATCTGGGGGTGTGGAGTTGGGAGGGAAAGCCAAGGCCCCACAGTGTGAGGAAGGAGATTGGGCAGAGCCCTCAGTGTTTAGGAATCTCTAAATACTAAATACTACATCTCTAAATACTAAATGCTGAGCTGGGATGGAATCTCTGTGCTGGAGACTAGTGGTGCAAACTCTTTTTCTGCATGAGGTTCCGTCAGGTTAGGCTGTGGTTTCTCATCTGCAGGCACAGGTGACTGACTGCCTTCAGCATGGGCCCATCTGTCCATCTCTCCTCCTGACCCCGGTCTCATTACAGGAGAGGGAACTGAGTGCTAGAGGGTGGGAAATCCAGGAAGTCAGAGGTGTCGCACCTGGATAAAGCGTTTTGCAAACACAAGTCCCAGGGCTGACTATTGATTTTACCACATGCAGCCTGTTTTTATTTATGAATTTCCTTTCTTTTCCCTTAAATTCCAATGACAAACTATAATGTAAATCAACGTCCTTAAAACCTATGTAATCCTCTTCATTTAGTAACTATTCTGACCTCAAGTATCCATTCTCTAGTAAGGATTATACCTGTTTCTCCTAGTCCCCACCAGTGCTGGGTCTGGTGTACCCCTCCTGCAGTATCAGCTCTCCCTAAATAAGCACCTTTCCCTGTAATTTCTTCCTTTTTCTCTATGCCTTCCCATCATGTTTGCACTTGCTGTGAAGTAAGGAAATGCTCCCCAATTCTGTTATTCCTTCCTACCCTTGGGGGATTTCTCCCTCTACGCTGACGATCTCACTGCGCACCTCCAGCCCTGGGTCGTGGTGGGCTCTGGTGGCCACTGGAGTCTTTGGAGCTGCCTCCCTCTGGCTCTGCTGGGTGAGTGCTCTTCTATCCTCTCTTTCTCCACTGATAAAAACAAATCCGAGAACATGTTCAGAACAACACTTCCAGAAAGGATGGTGTTGAGGGGGATCGGGAGTAGGGGAAGGAACTCCACTCCCTTGGATGTATTTGGAGACAGTTTGTTACATTAATCTCTGGACAGGAGCCAAGACAGAGTCTAGAGTAAGCCAGGCTGCTCAGGTCAAATATCCGAAGGCTTCCTCTTCTCCCTCCTCACATTTCAGTAGACTCAGTGCCAAGGCCTTGTCCTGGGGGCAGGTGGCCTCAGCCACAGTAAGTCCCTGAGATCCTGGACCACTGCGTGGAACCCTGTTCTTTGCATGAGGCAGGCTCCAGGTGCTGCCTGCTTCCCTTTCATTTCCCCTGTTCCAAAACATGGTCTCTCCTCTTCTCCCTCCCAATCCTTCCTAGCCACCAGCTTCCTGGTAAACAACCACATAGAAGCCTTTTAGTTCATATGTTGTTCTTTATCTTTATATCCTCTTGATAATATACATTTATGCCACTTCAAATGTTTCCATTTTAGTTATTAGGTATTGATTTTTCAAAATCCCTTCAGTCCATAGTACCTTCCCCAGCACACACATTTTCATCCTCCTCATGTAGGCAGGTGGAGATTTTGAGTGCATTGAGAGCCAGAGTTAAAATTACTGACTTATGTGAATGCTACTCAGACCTGAGCCACATGTTAAACTCTCTTAGTTTTTCTTTCCATACATGTTGATGTTTTCAGAGAATTGATAATTGCCTGGCATTTTCATTTTCTTACTTTCCATGAACCTTAATAAATGAATTCACCAACTGTCCCTCAGTTGAGTAAATGTCTTCTCGATACCTTTAAACTCATGGTGGCTGTTGTCAAGGTCATCTTCTTGGAGACGGCTTCCTCTCTGCCATTAACCCGCCCAGGCAACCCTCTTGCTTTCTGGTCCTGTTGCCCTTTCACCTTTTCATAGGTTGATGCCTGATTCTATATATCCCACGTCTTGGTCTATTTATTTTTGTTTTGTATTCTTTTTAATATCTATTCCTTCCTTCTCTTCTTGGTATGTTCCCTCCTCTCTGAGTACATCCTTCAACTTTGCTATTGGAAGAAAATTTTTCATGCCTTGCAATGTCTGAATTTCTTCTTATTTTACAGGGTTGGATTCGGGAGTTGAGGTCATCCCCAGCAGGAACAACTGGGGCCACTGGAAGGTCCCCAAGGACACAGGTCACCCTTTCCATGCAGGAAGAATCTGAATGGTTCCCACCCAGTTTCCTGGGCAGGCAGGAGAATCCAACAGGAGGCGCTTTGGTCTTCTCTGAGTCTTAGGGCCGTTGCAAGATCCTGTTCTGGGTGATTTAGCTGAAGGGCTGGGTGATTTGGGCAAGCATCCTCAGGGCTCTGGGCCTCAGTTTCCTTCACTGGGTGATGGGTTGATCATATAGATGGCCTTCCTCACGCAGCTGAAAATCAGATGTGGTGAAAATGCATTGAGACCAGAAACAATGTTATTGTTCTCAAATACATGCCCAGAGAGCACTAAATCAATATTTATTCAGCTGGCATTTCTGTTCCTTTCTGAACTATGGGACTGATCAAAAGAGAGAGGTTAGGTGGGGTGAGTGTGGGTCCTGGCCAGGAGAATGGAGGAGGGAGGGAAAGGCTGTGAGAAGTGGAAAGAGAGGTACAAAGAATGCAGGATGGTGTCACTTCAGGGAAGGCCCTGGGATTCCTAGTAAGTATGGAGGAGAGGTGGCCCCTGGGATTACCTTTGGAAGCCCACATGTAGCTGATCCCACAGCTCGCTCCTCCTCCTGCCTGAACGCCTACACCAATGTGACTAGACGCATAGTAGAATGGAACTGGCGCTTGATTCTCAGACTGGCACCATCATCTACCCTCAAGAGCTTTTTTCATTCCCTTCCTCCCTGTTTCCCCACCCCAACTGCCAAACCCATTGCTCCGTTCTTCTCATATAACTCTACCAGGTACCCACCTCTTGGGTTCTAGCCATGTCTGAAAAAGTCTTTTATTAATTTATTTCTCGTAGAGATAGGGTCTTGCATTGTTGTCCAGGCTGGTCTTGAACTCCCGGCCTCACCTCAGCCTCCCATAGTGCTAATATTATAGGTGTGAGCCACTGCTCCCAGTCTGTGTCTGACAAAGTCTTGAGTGACGAAAAGAGGCATTTTCTTTCACTTTGTAGTCTTGGGCTTCCTTCGGTCTGCCTCTCTCCTCTTTTTCTGTGACCCCAGGCAAGCTTTGTCCTTCCCTTCCTCCTCTGGGGTGCCCTCTGAGCTTCAGAACAGCCCCGGTGAGAATCTGCAGGGCAGCCTGCACACTAGCTGGCTGGGCTTCTGAGCCCCTCCACACTCACTCATACCCCTCTCCCACCTCCCTCCAGTGGTGAGATCGGGAATACAAACTCACTGAGTCTCCAAGTCCAATGGATTTTCTATCCCAGGGATAAGCATCTCCTAGTCATCTTCTGTGTAGAGGGAGGCTTCTCTTCCCTTCTGGGCTTCAATTCTGCACTTCCAGAGTTCCTATTCTTCAGGTTTAGTCACTCCACCTCCCTACACATATTTTTGGGATCAACCAACCAGGCTAGATGGACCAGTCCCCAATATGAGAGCTGGCAGGGAAGTTCTTAAATAATGGTTTAGTTTTCCTATAGTGTGACAAAACTGGCTCCAAATGCCAAATGAAACCCCTTTAGTGCATGCCCCATGTGCTCAGAAATTTGCCTTATACTCCCCCACTCACACAGAAAAGCAAAGACAAAAATAAAGTAACAAAACTCAATTTCCACAACTAAATTTCCCATGTATTATTTTTCCCAACAGAGTTAATCAACAAGCCTGTGATACCTTAGGATCTACTGTGTTCTGTAAATCTAAAACACCGCCTTACATTTGTAAGGCTAACATTTATAGAGCACTTGGTATGTCGAAGGCTCTAGTCTAATATCCAATATTAGACTAGAATATTATTATGTTCTAATATAATATTAGAATCTTCTAATATTATATTATTATATTTGAATATAATATTAGAATATTATCTGATTTGTTCCTTGTGATGATTAATTTGATTTCTCAACATGATTGGGTCACAAAGGAGCCCAGATATTTGGCCAAACATTATTCTAGGTATTCCCATGAGTGTGTTCGAAAAATGATTTACACTTAAATCAGTGGAATTGACTAATGTACATTGCCCTCCGTAATGTGAGTGGGCCTCATCAGATCAATTGGAGATATATGTCTCCTATTCATTCTGCTTCTGTGGAGAGCCCTGATCAATGCACTGTTCATAAGACCAGTGTTTTGGGGATTTATTAATTAATGGAGGCACACTGTGGTTACTTGCCTAGTAAGTTAGAAGAACACTAAAGAGGAAGTGTAAGAGCCGAAATTGCTTTTTAGTAGAACTCAGTTTGAAGTTTCCTTGCCATGGTGAGTGTGGAGATGGGTTCAGTAGGGTGGTCTGCAGTGGGTTTGCCAAGGGTCTCTGGGATTCCACTGGAATTTCTCTCCACTGAAGGGAGAGGCTTAGAGGGTGCCTCCAGTGCTCTCCAGAAGAAATTGGGTCAGAAGGGAACTATGATCCTGACCCTGGAACAGGCACTGGAGTCTGAGGCATGAGGGAGAAGCCTAGATCTTGGAGAGGTGGACGAAGGAGGAGGGGAATCGTAAAGATGGGGCTTTGCCTTCAGCCAGAAGCATTCTGCAATCTCAGGGATGAATCTAAAGATGGAGGAGGGGGGTTCTGGGGATAGGAACCTTTGTTCAGTACCTATTTTGGGGAGTGAGGTGGGGTCCCTCATGTTGAATCACAAGAAACAGATTCTATTTTATGACAGTATGATCTACCCATGGTCTTGTTCATAAACCCTTGCAGATGCTGAGTCTCAATAGAGATGAGGAAACTGAGGGTCACAGAGCTAGTGCTTGGATGGATTTACAAACGCAAGAAGCAGGTTTGACTGATCTTGGTGTGATACCTTCTTCTTTCATTGTTTTTCTGGGAGGAGTCTGATCTCTTTCTTTTCTTTTTTTACACTGTGAGATATAAGATATATGCAGAAAAGTTACTTACAAACAAACACAATATTTAACTAGTGACTATGAACACACAAGCACCACCCAGGTCAAGAAGCACAGTTGTCCAGTGCCCCACAGATGCCTTGCTTGCCCCCTCCCATCACACCCCTTCCCTTTCCTAGCTCCAAGAGCCACCACCTTTCTGACCTCTGTGCTAACATTCTCTCCCCCTATGTGTTTGCAAACACTGTGATTAAAAGATTGCTTCTCAATTTTGGTCTTGTTTTCCTTTTTCAGGTTGTGTCTCCCTTGAGCAGAAACTGTCACTGCCCAAAGTGGGCTGCCGGTCTTGGTGGCTTCTAGTTCCTTTGGGAGTCTTCAGAACTGATTCTGTCTGGCTGTGCCAGTCAGTTTTTTTTTTTTTTTTTT
>NW_026652295.1:28879489-28917099 GCF_009828535.3 Hylobates moloch | reverse complement strand
GCACCTCAGGGTGGCCTCATGGTCAGAGATGGGGTGGTGAGTCATATGTGTCTTGGGGGGGTCTGACGGGAAGAGTCAGAACATTCGGGCATTTTGCATCTGTCATGGGACACTCCACCAGCACGCATGTGGCCATCTTGAGAATGGACAGGATACCCGGGATGGGGAAGAGAGCACAGAACCCAGACACCAGCCTGGACACAGGCACTTGGGATAATCTTCTATTCCCTGAGGAGGGAACAGCGACTTCTGGTCCTGACCTGAGTGGAGGCTGAGGGACTCAGAAGAGCTGGACTCAGACACCCACACACATTGAGTGTGAAGCAGAGAACAAGGCCCGAGAGGAAAAGTCACGGGGCCCAAGGCTGCTGCCGGTGTCAAAGGGAACCCCGATCAGTATTCGAGGCATCGTCTTCCCTTCATTCCTTCAGAGATTTTATCCCTTAATTGTGTCAGAGAGCAGGGCGGAACCTCAGAGTCACTCTCTGGTACATGATCTGGAAACCCAGAAGGATTCTTCTCCCTCAGAACCAGAGGGAGGGCGATATTCCAGTGTTGGTCCCATTTTCCTCCCCTCCTTGTGGGAGCCTAGCTCGGGAGATCTACAGGCGATCAGGGAGGCACCCCGTGGCCCCTGGTACCCGCGCGCTGCAGCATCTCCTTCCCGTTCTCCAGGTATCTGCGGAGCCACTCCACGCACGTCCCCTCCAAGTAGGCTCTGTCCTGCTCCGCCACACCGGCCGCCTCCCACTTGTGCTTGGTGATCTGAGCCGCCGTGTCCGCCGCGGTCCAAGAGCGCAGGTCCTCGTTCAGGGAGATGTAATCCTTGCCGTCGTAGGCGTCCTGCCGGTACCCGCGGAGGAAGCGCCCGTCGGGCCCCACGTAGCAGCCATACATTATCTGGATGGTGTGAGAACCTGGCCCCGCCCCCGCAGTCAGCCCTGTCCTCCGAGCCCCGCCCCGCCCCGACCAACCCGCGGGGATTTTTGGCCTAAACTGAAAATGCAACCGGGTAAAGGCGCCTGGGCCTCTCCCGGGTCAAGGGTCTCGGGGTCCCGCGGCTTCGGGGTGGATCTCGGACCCAGAGACTGTGGGCGACCCGGCCCGTCCGTGGGGAATGGGGAGGAGTCGTGACCTGCGCTGCGGACCGGGGTCACTCACCGGCCTCGCTCTGGTTGTAGTAGCGGCGCAGGGTCCCCAGGTCCACTCGGTCACGCTGTGCGTTGGCCTTGGAGATCTGTGTCTCCCGGTCCCAATACTCCGGCCCCTCCTGCTCCACCCACGACGCCCGCGGCTCCGTCCTCTGGCTTGCGGCGTCGCTGTCGAACCGCACGAACTGCGTGTCGTCCACGTAGCCGACTTCGAGGTACCGGGGCTCCCCACGTCCGGGCCGGGACACGGAGGTGAAGAAATACCTCAGGGAGTGGGAGCCTGGGGGCGAAGAGTGGCTGAGACCCGCCCGACCCTCCTCCCCGCGCGGCTCCCCGGGTCCTGCGCCCCCGCCAGGCGGGCCCCTCCCTCCTCCCCGCAGAGGCCGTTTCCCTCCCGACCCCGCACTCACCCGCCCAGGTCTGGGTCATGGCCAGGGCCCCCGAGAGTAGCAGGAGGAGGGTTCGGGGCGCCATGACCGCGATCCTCGGCGTCTGGGGAGAATCTGAGTCCCGGTGGGTGTCTGCGGTCTTTAGAACCGGGACCGCGACCACACTGATTGGCTTCTCTAGAAACCCGACACCCAATGGGAGTGAGAACTGGGTCCGCGTCGTGAGTATCCAGGAAGAAGGACCCGGTGCAGGTTGTGAGAAGAAGAGAAACTGCGGAGATGGGGAATCCCCAAGGCTGGGCCTCCCCAATCCATACACCGCCTTCGGAGCCTGAGACCTGAGAGCCACGCCTGGGGCCCTGGGACTTCGCCCTGACCCCGCTCCTCCTGTGCCAAGCGCTCTGTCTCAATGTCTCCCTGAGTCTTGGCCCAAGAGCTGTCTGAGAAACCAGGGAGAAACCCTCGGCATTGGGCCCGTCCCTCTCCCTTCACTTTTCATCCCGGAATCTCCGTCCCTGAACTGGACTTCCTGCTTCCCACTCCTTACCTGTCCACCTGGACTCTTCTAGAAGAAAACTCACCCCACGGAGCTTGGTGACAGAGAGTGAGCTTGCTCTGGGAATGGAGGTGTAGATTTTTGTTGTTGTCGTTTTTGTTTTTAATCGGGAAAAGTTGCGCCTGAGTGCATGAGACAGAATAGAGACCAGTTTGCTCTTTGTTTATTAAATACATTGGGTAGCAGAATCTTGGTAACCCCTGAATGATCAGGAATCTAATAGGTAAAAAATGTGACTTTGGCCCCTTGATTTATAAATGTGTCCAAAAGCGTTACAACAGGACTCACAAAGCCACTAAGTTTCACTTTCCCAGACAATGTATCTGTGACTCCTGCTTGTCGTATTTTAAATTTACCATTATTCCATAGCCCTGAGTTTCTGTGTGAGTCCAGGACATCTCCTCAATACAAAGTAGCCACTGTGTTACTATATGTTGCAACCAGGAGCCATTACAGGCATTATTCACCTCAAAGTTGCAACTGTTCAGTGCAGTCACAGTGCCCCTCACTAGTGCTCATGCACTGCCTGTTTTTACAAGTATCCACTTTTAAGTGTTGTGTATATTTTACAGGAACACTTAGTATTTTTTAAACCTGATTAACATAAAAAACAATTAGTTTTTAGGCAGACCCACATAAGGTATTAAAGGCCAATTGTCAAGGACACCCAGCGAGACTCTGTAGATGGATGTATTAAAATCCATAAAACAATGTATTTAAACCTAAGAATTCTGCTGCTTTCAAATTCTTTCCTCTGCTCCTTTTCCTCACCTCCTGCTTCTCCAGCCCTTCCCTCCATCCCTCTCATCCTTCAGGCCCTCCTCTCCCTTTTGTCCCCACCACACTGTCACTCATGAATTGTGACACTAGCACTATCCTATGACCTGCTACTTGACTGTTCTCTCCACAGTGGTCCTGCTCCTGTGAGTTAGAGTGTGTTATTTCTCCACTTAAAACACTCCAGTGGCTCCATCTCAGTCTTATGAAGCTTCTGGAGGGTCAGGCATGTGAACATATGAGGGCATACCTGGTTCATTGTAGGGACTAAATTAATTTTTGTTGGCAGAATGAATGAAATATGAGTGCATTAAATTGCATCACAGATAATTATAAAATGTAAAACACTGAAAAAGTTCAGAAAGATTTTATTTTATGCAACTAGTGTGTATATCAATTCATCAGGTACATTAGTGCACTACCATGCCTGGTGAAACAACACCCATTTATCTGTTTATAGTTCCTTGGTCAGAAATCTGGGCAAGATATGGATAGAATCCCTGTTCTGGGCTTCCAAAAGCTGTGTTTTCATTTTGAATCCTCCTCCAGGCTTACACAGAGGTGGCGGAATGCAGTTTCTGGCAGTTGTAAGACTGAGGTCCCTGTTCCTTGCTGGCTGTCAATGTAGAGAACAAGGAGGGCTGCATTCAATTCCTGATGCCCACCAGCTTTCTTTCCTACACAGCCCCTTCATTTTCATTTTCTTTTCTTTTCTTTTCTTCTTTTTTTTTTTTTTGAGATGGAGTCTCACTCTGTCGCCCAGGCTAGAGTGCAGTGGCGTGATCTCAGCTCACTGCCAGCTCCACCTCCCAGGTTCACGCCATTCTCCTGTCTCAGCTTCCCGAGTAGCTGGGACTACAGGTGCCAGCCACTACGCTTGGCCTTTTTTTTTTTTTGTATTTTTGGTAGAAACAAAGTTTCACCGTGTTAGCCAGGATGGTCTTGATCTCCTGACCTCGTGATCCACCCACCTCAGCCTCCCAAAGTGCTGTGATTACAGGCATGGGCCACCAAGCCCGGCTCACAACCCCTTCATTTTCAAACCCCATGGTGGAGGAAACCCCTCATGCTGAGTCCCTCTCACACTGTGAATCTCTATGATCAGGAAGAACCCAGTCCTTTCAAGGGGTCACCTGATTAGGACAGTCCAAGCAGGATAAACCCAGACTAAAGTCAACTAATTGAGGCCCTTAATTATATCTGCTAAATCCCTTCACAGCAGCACCTACATTAGAGTTGGTTGAGTAACTGGAGGAAGGTGAATGACCAGGAGCTGGGCCATCATAGAATCAGCCTAGAAAGAGTTGAATCTTCCTTTTGTGTTTAATTGGGACATAGTTGGAAATTGAAGTTCAAGTAAAGGGATCATTGTGAACGGTCATAAAATACATCCTTTTCAGCCATGGAAATTCTCCTTACCTTTTAAAACTAAGTTACAAGTTTAATATCTTATAATTAATTTAGGCCAGGTGTGGTGGCTCACACCTGCCATCCTAGCACTGTGGAAGGCAGAGGAAGGCAGATTTGTTGACTCCTGAAGTTCAAGATCAGCCTGGGCAACACGGTGAAACCCCCATCTCTACAAAAAATTAAAAAATTAGCCAGGCATGGTGGTTCATGCCTGTAGTCCCAGCTACTCGGGACGCTGAGATCAGAGGGTCCCTTGAGCCCAGGAGGTTGACACTGCAGTGCATGGTTATCATGCCACTGCACCCCAGCCTAGGAGACAGAGTGAGACCTTGTCTCAAAAATAATAATGATGATGATACATTTAGAGCAAATGCAATTTAATGTATAATAATACATCCTCTCTTGTGAAAACGTATTAGTTATTTACTATTGCATAACAAATTATGTAAAACTTCACTCAAAACAACAAATATTCATCATGTCCCACAGTTTCCAATGGTTAGGAACCCAGGAAAGGTTTCCCTGAGTGCTTTTTGCTCAGGGCCTCTCACAGGGTTGCAGTCCAGTTGTCAGCCAAGGGCTGCATCATCTGAGGGCTATGTTGGGGCTGAGGATTCACAAGAAACACAGATCAGTCACATGGCTGTTGGAAAAGGCCTAGTTCCTTGATATCTGTTCCCAGAAGGCCTCAGTTCTTAGCCACATGGACCTTCCTGCAGGGCTGCTTGTGGCACAGCAGCTGGCTTCCCCCAGAGCTCATGATCCCAGAGACAGAGAGAGAGAAGGTGGAAGCCGCAGTGAGTTTTATGTTCTACACTGAGTCACAAACTGTTATGTCAGCATTATTCTATGTTGTTAGAAGTTAGAAGTTGTTTTAGTCTGTTCTCACACTGCTATAAAGAAATACCTGAGACTGAGTAATTTATAAAGGAAAGAGGTTTAATTGACTCACAGTTCTGCAAGGCTGAGGAGCCTACCCCAGGAAATTTACAGTCATGGCAGAAGTGGAAGCAAACACATCCTTCTTCACATATTGCAGCATCTGGCCAGCAGCCCGCAATGCAATGGGGCTCTTTCTTTGTTCCCAGGTGGATCGGCAGGTCAAGAAATAATAGACACACACAAGATAGTGAAAGCTGGGTCCAGGGGTCACTGCCTTCTTGTCGCATGATGCTGCCAATGCACTGGATATATCAGCATTTATTATTAAGTTTAGTGACGGCGGGGGTAGGTTAGTGAGGGATTTAGGGTCATTTGATTATGAGGTGAGATGGTCACAAGGGGATGAAGTAATTCTTTAACGTAACATCTATATGCAGAAGTACAGTATACAGAGATAAGAATTTACAATATAGTGTGTGCATCAGTAATTTCTAACGGAGCCTTAAAACAGAAACACGGTCTTTCCATAACCTATGATTAGCAAGATATTAATCAGCAGTAACAGTTGCAGCAAAAGCTGGTTACAAACAATCATTAGAAAGAGGACGTGAAGCTAGACAACTGGTTAGACCAGAAATTATCAGAAGGGGGTATGCCTTAACCCTAAAGAGTCCTAGAAGAGCTGTGGCAAGATAAGGGCATTTATAGCCCTATCTTATCCATATGAACAGGTGCCCCCCCATGCATCCGTTTATAGGCTCTCCACAAGGGTCGCATTCCATTCCCAGAGCTATGAACATCTGCTTTTCTGGGATAGGAATCTTGGTGATGTGAAACCTTCCTGACTGCACGTCCGTTTGTAGGCTCTCTTCAGGGGGAAGCACATCACACACTGTTGGCTCATTCTGGCAGTCTGAGCTGGCATTGTCTTTACACAATTCTGTATGGAATTTTGTATTTACAATAATCAGGAGCATTTCATCTTTTATTCCATAGCAATAGTTTCAGGGGATCTCCCTACATTCACATGGTGGCTGGAGGGAGAAATGCAGAATGAAGCAGGGAAAAACCCCTTATAAAACCATCAGATCTCATGAGAATTCCCTCAGTATCACGAGAACAGCATGGGGGCACCGCCCCCATGATCCAATCAGCTCCCATGAGGTCCCTCACCCAATAGGTAGGGATTACGATTTGCATGACCATTCAAGATGAGATTTGGGTGGGAACACAGAACCAGGCCATATCAGAAGTGCCTCATTAAGTCCAAGCCACACTCAAGAGAGGGAATTAAGCTGCATCTCTGGAAAGGAACAGTATCAAAGAATTTGAATATATGTTAAAAGCAAAATTATAACTATTGTTTCAGGTTTTTGAAAATCAAAGTCTTCTTTTATCTAATTATTTTTCATTAACTCTTTAAGCTTGTCTTTTAATTTAATTTAAGTTTTAGGGTACATGTGCAGGATGTGCAGGTTTGTTACATAGGTAAACGTGTGTCGTAGTGGTTTGCTGCACCTATCAACCCATCACCTAGGGATTAACCCTGGCATGCGTTAGCTATTTTTGCTAATGATCCCCCATCACCACCACCCTCCCCAACAGGCCCCAGGGTGTGATGTTCCTCTCCCTAGGTCCATGTGTTCTCATTGCTCAGTTCCCAATTATAAATGATGACATGTGGTGTTTGGTTTTCTGTTCCTGTGTTAGTTTTCTGAGGATAATGGCTTCCAGCTTCATCCATATCCCTGCAAGGGACTTGATCTCATTCCTTTTTATGGCTGCATAATATTCTATGGTGTATATATACCATATTTTCTTTATCTGGTCCATCATTGATGGACATTTGGGTTGATTCCATGTCTTTGCTATCGTGAATAGTACTGCAAAGAATGTAAACATGCATATACCTTTATAATAGAATGATTTATATTCCTTTGGGTATATACCCTGTAATGGGATTGCTGGGTCAAATGGTATTTCTGGTTCTAAATCTTTGAGGAATCACCACACTGTCTTCCACAATGGATTAACCAATTTACTTTTCCACCAACCATGTAAAAGCATTCCTATTTCTCTGCAACCTCGCCAGCATCTGTTGTTTCTTGACTTTTTAATAATTGCCATTCTGACTGGCATGAGATGGTATCTCATTTGTGGTTTTGATTTGCATTTCTGTAACGATCAGTGATGTTGACCTTTTTTTCATATTTTTGTTGGCCACATGTACGTCTTCTTTTGAGAAGTTTCCATTCATGTCCTTTGTCCACTTTTTAATGAAGTTGTTGTTTTTTCATGTAAATTTGCTTAAGTTCTTTGTAGACTCTGAATATTAGACCTTTGTCAGTTGGATAGATTGCACAAATTTTCTCCCATTCTGTAGGATGTCTGTTTGCTCTGATGATAGTTTCTTTTGCTGTGCAGAAGCTCTTTTGTTTAATTAGATCCCATTTGTCAATTTTTGCTTTAGTGGCAGATGCTTTTGGAGATTTAATCATAAAATCTTTGTCCATGCCTATGTCCTGAATGGTATTGCCTAGATTTTCTTCCAGGGTTTTTCTAGTTTTGGGTTTTACATTTAAATCTTTAATCCATCTTGAGTTAACTTTTGTGTAAAGTATAAGGAAGGGGTCCAGTTTCAATTTTCTGCATATGGCTAGCCAGTTCTCCCAGCACCATTTATGAAATAGGGAATCCTTTCCCCATTGCTTGTTTTTGTCAGGTTTGTTGAAGATCAAATAGTTGTAGATATGTGGTCTCCTTTCTGAGTTCTCTATTCTGTTCCATTGGTCTATGTGCCTGTTTTTGTACCAGTATTATGCTGTTTTGGTTACTGTAGCCTTGTAGTAGAGTTTTAAGTTGGGTAGCCTGATGCCGCCAGCTTTTTCTTTTTGCTTAGGATTCTCCTGTGTATACGAGCTCTTTTTGAATCCATATGAATTTTAAATTAGTTTTTTTCTAATTCCATGATAAGCTTCTCTTTTTAAATTCATGATTAAAAGTTTGAGACATCACAGAGCCTTGGGTGCTGAGGGGAAAACAGTTGGAGACAGAGAAAGGAGATACAACAATATCTCTGAGTTTTTCTTGCCAATATCGTTGTTATTAAATAACAATGTTCTCCTCAATGAGTTAACACAGTTGAGAACATAGAGTAACTAGATCAAATCGTTCCAAGACTTCAGTGCCATAAAACTAACGCCTGGAAAATAAGTCTTTGTTTCGTCTAAGTTGTCTCAAATTTAGTGGAAATATGCCCCGAGCACCAATTTTCTTATTGAAATATCATCTTCACTAAACATTTGCCTACACTTAAAAAAAAAACCTCTGCTCTATGGCATGGCCGTTCTTTTGTTTCTTTACTTCTCTAGCAAACTTGCTTTCACTTAGGAAAAAATTGCTTAATCAAATTGCTTTTCATTTACAAAAATGTGAATCTCATACTTTGATCAACACATCTAGCTTAACATGATGCCAATAACTTTGGCTTGATGCCATAGCCCGAAATGGTTAGCTCGAATTGAGAAACAAGTTTTTTTTTTCAAATACTGGCTATTCAGTGGGCATTCTATAGTAAACTTAACATCTTTTGTTGTGGTATTCAATGAGATGTGATAGAAGTGATTTGGACACCACTGTTATTCTATATAGCACTGCTATTATGTGCTTCTGATTTTTTTTTCTTTTTAGCAGTCCTTTTCTGTTTTCCATTGATATTTGCTGTTCCATCACTGGGTATTCCTTCCTACTCTTTTCTTGTTTCATTTGTTTTGATCAATGATGTGCATTTCCAATTCTGTAAAAGTTATTTCAGTTGTATGTGTGGTAAAATGTAACATCAAATCCTTCGCAAGATGGAATTACCTTACACAGCAGATTGAACATTGTATAATTGAAAATCTAGAGAGATGCTAGTGAGCCAAGGATCAAATGACCTATTTTTAGCCAAGGCCACTTTCATGGCATCCTGGTCCTCTCTGTCACATGGCTCCTTACAATTCTGTGTGGTTTTCTTCCAATGTAAGTAGTTCTTGTTAAGGATCCTTGAAAACGGCTGGGCGCGGTGGCTCACGCTTGTAATCCCAGCACTTTGGGAGGCCGAGGCGGGCGGATCACGAGGTCAGGAGATCGAGACCACGGTGAAACCCCGTCTCTACTAAAAATACAAAAAAAAATCAGCCGGGCGTGGTGGCGGGCGCCTGTAGTCCCAGCTACTTGGAGAGGCTGAGGCAGGAGAATGGCGGGAACCCGGGAGGCGGAGCTTGCAGTGAGCCGAGATTGCACCACTGCACTCCAGCCTGGGCGACAGAGCAAGACTCCGTCTCAAAAAAAAAAAAAAAAAAAAGAAAGGATCCTTGAAATGAACCTTGGAATTCTTTTCTCTTTCATTTCTATAAAAAAACAGGTATATTTTAATTTGGAAAACTCTGTTTAGGAATTACAGTGAAGTAACTACCAGGGTGCCCAGCGCTGGTGTAAAACACAGAACCTGTAAAGCTCCCCTAGGCTGCTGCCCATTCACATCCCCCAGAAGGAGGCTCTATCCTGAATCTGTGATTATTATTCATTTGTATTTCTTTAACAATTTTTGAAATAAGTATATATATATATCCCCAAACCAAATATCAGTTAGTTTTGCTGGTTTTTAAGCTTCCTGTACAGCAAATTCCTACTGCATTTATTTTCCACATTATGTGTAGGAGTTATCTGTGGTGTGGGAGACTGTCATTCATTCATTTTTATTACTGAAGGTTTACATTTTATGGTTATACCACAATTTCACTACTTTCCTATTGATGTAAATGTAGCTGATTCCAGTTTTTGCTATAAACATTAGTGTGCATGTCTCCTGGGCACATAGGTAAGAAAGCCCCCCAGAGTGGATAATTAGGAATGGGTTGGTTGCATGATACGTTGTATGGACTTTAACCATACTAGATAATGATAATATGATTTCCAAAGTGATTTTGGCTACTTAAACTTTTACAATAAATGTGTAATACTTGATGTTGATGATGTGTTCTGAAAACACTGCATTGGAGGAATTGAGTTAAAAGCCACTGTCTTGGCAGTAGAATTATAGCAGGCATTTTTATTCAGACTCTGTTAATAACTTCCTGTTGTTTACTTGTTTCTTTTTTTTTTTTTTTTTTTTTTGAGACGGAGTCTCACTCTGTCGCCCAGGCTGGAGTGCAGTGGCGCAATCTCGGCTCACCACAAGCTCCGCCTCCTGGGTTCACGCCATTCTCCTGCCTCAGCCTCTCTGCCCGGCTAATTTTTTGTATTTTTTTAGTAGAGACGGGATTTCACCGTGGTCTCAATCTCCTGACCTCGTGATCTGCCCGCCTCGGCCTCCCAAAGTACTTGTTTCTTATATACCGTGGCATTATACTTTTGACATATAGATTCACAAAATGCTTACTGATAGCACAATCACATAGGGTTATTTTATATGCTAGGAAGATTTCATAATAGATAGGAAAAAATGGAGGAAGGGAGGGAAAGAAGGAGGAACAGAAGGAAAAGTGAAAGAAGAAAAGAAGGAAGGGGAAAGAACGGGGAGCGAGAAGGAGGGAGAGTGAGAGGTTGAATGGAAATAGAGAAGAAAGAGGGAGGGAGGGACAGAAGGAAGGAGAAAGGGAAGGAACAAAGGAGAAAAGAAGCTAAAATAAAGAAAAGAACAGGTCTTGAGAAACTAGAAATCCTATATATGGCTAATATTATCAAAATGGGAGGAAATAAAACAGATGTAGTTAACCTCTATAGTATAATGGAAATGTAAGAGGGCTTCGTTAGTTATCCATTGCTGTGTAACAAACTACCCCCAAATTTAGAGACATAAAGCCACAAACGTCAACAAACTCAAAAGCATAATACAAACACCAGCAAAATTTTGCCAATGCAGATAGAAGAAGTTGAATAAACAAAAGGATTTTACAAATTGGAATGAGTTAGAGGACACTGGTGTGCAGATGAAAGTGATTTTGTAGTCCAAATACTCCAAAAAGCAAGTTCCATCATGGGATTAAAGTTACACCATTTTATTAGGGGACACACCTGTCAGAAGATATGGTGAGGGAGACAGGTTACCCTGGGAAAGGCAACAGACCAAGATGCAAGTGTGACCCCCAGTGATGGACAGAAGGAGAGAAGGTTTACTGAATGTGTCCTAGACCAAAGGCAATCTAAGGATAGTTAAGCAAGGCCACGGAGGAGTCCTTGAGCTACACTTGGTCATCAGAGGAGTCCCCTGTCTCCCAGGAATGTCCTGCTTTCGTGTCACTGGTATGACCCATCAGTGGTTGGGAACAGCCCATAGGAAGCAGAGCCTCAGCACTAATGCCACTGAGGATGTTACAGCACAGTTGCAGGGCCTTGGGAGATTACCCAGGAGTGTGACTCAAAACTTCTGCCTGACGGGTCTGGGCCTTTGGAAATCAAATCCTCTCAGGCTGAATTGCTGGATGATTCTGCTCACACTTACAATGAGGTAAGGGAAACCAGAAGGCCCCCAGGTGGATCTCTGGCTTCCACACACACTTCCACCCTCACTGTGTGAAAGTAGCCATGCCTCCTCCTGAACATGAGGATCTATTACCTGGGCCTGGAGTGGAGGAGACTCCTCTTTTCACCAGGTGGTCTTTGGGCACATACTGTCCAAACTTCTCTGGTGACAACTGTAATGTGTAGTTCAGTGGGTTATCTTTTGTCTCCTTTTAAGGTCACCCTCCTTGGACACCAGGACCTCGTACCCTGCACAGCCCCGTGTTCGAAGATAAAACAGGCAAAATAGGCCAGGCACGGTGGCTCACGCCTGTAATTCCAGCACTCTGGGAGGCCGAGGCGGGCAGATCACGAGGTCAGGAGATCGAGACCATCTGGCTAACATGGTGAAACCCCATCTGTACTAAAAATACAAAAAATTAGGCCAGGCGCGGTGGCTCACGCTTGTAATCCCAGCACTTTGGGAGGCCGAGGTGGGCAGATCACGAGGTCAGGAGATCGAGACCATGGTGAAACCCCATCTCTACTAAAAATACAAAAAATTGGCCGGGCGTGGTGGCAGGGGCCTGTAGTCCTAGCTACTCGGAGAGGCTGAGGCAGGAGAATGGCGTGAACCCGGGAGGCGGAGCTTGCAGTGAGCCGAGATCGTGCCACTGCACTCCAGCCTGGGTGACAGAGCAAGACTCTGTCTCAAAAAAACAACAACAACAACAACAACAACAACAACAACAAATTAGCCGGGTGTGGTGGCGGGCGCCTGTAGTCCCAGCTACTTGGGAGGCTGATGCAGGAGAATGGCGTGAACCTGGGAGGCAGAGCTTGCAGTGAGCCGAGATTGCGCCACTGCACTCCAGCCTGGGTGACAGAGTGAGATTCCGTCTAAAAAAACAAAACAAAACAAAACAAAAATAAAACAACAACAACAAAAAACCATGTAAGATACCCCATTGGGTAAATCTAAGGGATTGGACATGGAGCCAAACCTGCTTCCACCTTTCGGTTTCTAGACCCACATATTCTTCCTTTCGAGAACACAGCACTACAGAGATGTCTCTGATTCAAACAATGCACCATGTCCTGAAGGATGGCACCCACCCCTCAGAGTGCTTCCTCTAGGCTGGCACTGAGCTGTGCCTGTAGAAGACCTGTCCAGCATTCCCTGTGGCTGGCAGCCATTGGGTGGTACAGATGGTGATAGGATTAGTGGAACCCACAGCCATGGAAACACTAAAACTTTCCCTGCCAAGTGGGTCCTTCAGGCAGATAATGGGCTAGGAGCACCGCCTAGCCTACAGACCAGGAATGTCAACAGCACCCAGAGAGTGGTGCTGGCTGAGTGTCTGAGAGCAGGACACAAAAACACCCATGCAACAGGAGCCTATCCCTGTGAAGACAAACCTCTGGCCCTTCCAGGATGGAAGTAGCTATATATAGTCACCTTGTTACTTAGTGGCTAGTTAGTCATCTAAAGAAATAGTGCCCCACGGCTGGGTGTGGTTGCTCATGCCTATAATCCCAGCACTTTGGGAGGCCGAGATGGGCGGACCACGAGGTCAGGAGATCGAGACCATCCTGGCTAACATGGTGAAACCCCGTCTCTACTAAAAATACAAAAAAATTAACTGGGCATGGTGGCAGGCACCTGTGGTCCCAGCTACTCGGGAGTCTGAGGCAGGAGAATGGCGTGAACCCGGGAGGCGGAGCTTGTAGTGAGCTGAGATCATGCCACTGCACTCCAGCCTGGGCGACAGAGCCAGACTCTGTCTCAGAAAAAAAAAAAAAAAAAAAGAAATAGTGCCCCACTAGGGCACATCAAGGGCCTCGAATGCTGATGAGTTGGACATTCAGAGATGTCAGCAGCTGGATCTGCCTTGGTAAGGGGGAGTCAGTGCTGCTGGCCCCATACATAGCCTGGTGCCTGCCACTGTGGTTGCTCCATTCGTGCACTCATCCCACCAGGCCTGGGCTGACCCATGGTGAAGGCTGGCTAACTTCCATTTGTCTGTTTGGTTGTTCACTGCAATTTCAGACTTGGGTGTTTTCTGTGGGTGTCAACATGGGATTCAAGCTCAACCCAGGTGGACCATTATCACTTCATGATGAATACTGTTGGGCCTGTGCAATTTATGACTTTGTGGGTCACACAGCCTCTTGGAATCACATAGTTGCTTAGTGTCCTGAGGTCAAGCATTCTATCTAATCAGGACAAGGAACACTAAAAGTTGCTTCTAACAGGGGGCCATGTCTCTGTTGTGGATAACATGATCTTACTGCAGATCCCGGGCCCTCCACTGTGACTCTCCCACTGGTGCTTGGTTCAGCTCCATCCTGGATCTTTTCCCCACCACTGGCACCACCAGCCCCAGGGGGTCTGAGGAATGGTTCCTGCTTGCACCACAGCCTGGATCTGCTGCAGGGTCCTTTCCTGTGTGGGCCTCACATGAAGGTGGCCTCCTCCTATGTCATCTAAAGTGTGGGCCAAAGCAACATACCTAGATGTGGAATGTGGTGTCATCAGAACTCTAAGAGGCTCATCAGGCAGTGTGATTCCTTCCTTCTGGTGAGGATGCAAGACGAAACAGTTTGTCTTTTACCTTGGAAGGGACACCCGTGCATTACCCTAAACACTTGGCACTTGTTCACCTATAAAACTTCACTTCAGTGGCCACTCTTGAAGCTCTGTAAGGTTTACCTTCACCTTCTGGAGTGCATGTGTTTTGCCAAGGACTCCAGTGCACTTTCTACCTGCTGCTCATCCACCCCAGTCAACACGAAGGTGTCAATGAAATGAGCTGATTTAATATCCTGTAGGATATCCAGTATGTCTAGTGTAGTCTTTATACTATAGCGGGCAGTGGAGTTACAATAGCCCTGAGGCAAACGATAAATAAATGTGTATCCCACATGAATGTGAATCACTCCATATCCCCTTTCTAATTGGAGAGGAAAGGAATGCAGTCACCAAATCCATAGCTGCACTCTGTGTGCCCAAGGTTTTATTAATCTGCTCTACCAGTGATATCCAGACAACGTAAAATCTGCAATTATAACACCTACTTGGCCAGACCTGGAGTAATCTCATTCATTCTTTAGGCCTCATCAGGCTTCCTCAGGGATAGGTTGCTGGATTACTTAGAGACAACAGACAGCACCAACACCACCCCACATCCTTCAGCTCTCCAATGGTGGGTGCGACTCCCACAATACTTTCAGTGTCTTCCACAAGACCCACCCTGGGACACACTATGATTTCTGATTTGGCCATGATGGGGGCAGTGTCAGAGGTTTCCCTTTGGCTTTCAGCACAATGAGAGCCCTTACTCCACAGACTAGGGACCCAGTGTGGGGGTGACTCCACCTAACAGTGCCTCAGTGTCAATTATGGACACTCAGGGAACTGGAAGATAACCAGGGCTGGGTCTATGGATCCAGTGGTCCCATTGTGGGCCATGATGTGTCCAGGTTTACTCCCTGGCCCCATAAGCCCCACTGTGATGGGAGACATGATAGTGCTGTGGGCATCTGGGCATCAATGTCAGCTCACACCCAGTGTCAATAATCCCCCCGGTTCTGCCTGTTTCCTTTCCCCAGTGTACAGTCTCCTGAGTAAATGGCTATGGGTTCCTTTGCCGAAGGACCAAGGGAATTGTCCTAGCATATACTTCCAGGGGGTTGCAGGGTCTTCCTTCTAGGGATATGGACTCCTCCTCTGTCACTGAGATCTGAATCTGAATCTTGGCTGAGGTCTAGGCATTGAGGATGGGATCATGACTTTGTATTGGGTCAAAAACCTTTACCCTCCTGCTCCTCAATTCTTGCTTTCTTATCATAAATATCAACCAGCACCCTTGTTGGCTGTCTGTCCTAACCCTGGGACACCACCCTCTATTAACCTTCCACACGTTACCTGCAGCTTGAGTCCTCTTGGCTGCCCCTCTGAGGCTGCCACAGTAATGGTGCTCTCTGGCTTTTGAGGTCACTGCCACCACTTGGTCTTTGTCTCTTCAGGGCCACACTCACCCCAGGGATATAAATAAATGCAACTCTGGGGCCATCTTTACTACCATCATCCCCAGCCTGCAGAGGACAACACCCTGACACTTCTTAGTGATGCAGGTCCCTGTCACCATCACGTTCGAGGCTCTGGTGGAAGGTGTACTGTCTGCGTCCTCTTGTGGAGCATGGTCCTGGTGGGCCTTCACCACGCCCACTTCCCTCAGCCTCCTTATTCCATCCTCTACATGTTCTAGGGCAACTAAGACATGTCTACCTCGTTGAGATTTGGGAATCGTTTTTTCTAGATTCACCCCAGCAGTGGGTTTACCCTCACTTATCAAAGTTCTGGCGTGTTTGATAAACCCATGCCCTGAGAAAGTACCTCCAATCCAAAGGATTTTCATTCATCCAGCCTGACATTCTGACCCCTTGATCAAACACCCTCAAATTTCAATCCCAGAAGTGCTCCCCGTGCTCCTGTTGGGACATGCTGGCTGGTTCCTGCAAAGCTCCTGAGTGGGATTCCCGCTGCATCATAGGGATGAGGCTTCTGCAGCATCTTCCAGCATAGAAACTGAGAACCATTAGTAGAGAAGGGTGAGCCTCCTCTGCATGCACAGAGGATCCTGGCGGCACCCATCGGATGATCTTGTTCCAGTTTGCAGAATCTCAGGTTTCCCCGCAATGGCCATGACTTTCCTATAACAGGCCTGCGATGGCTGAGTGTCAAACATCTCTGGAGCACTGTGTCCCTCATAATGATGTCTTCAGCTACCATTCCATGGTATCTATCCTTTCACTACAGGAGATAAAGCCTTCTCCATGAGACACTGCATTGGCTTTCACATGTAGCCACTGACAGCTGTTAACAATCTGCAGATTCTCATTCTCCTTTTATAGGGCATCAACACAGCTGGGAAGTAAACAGCCAACTCCACTGTCTTTGTAGGTTTCCCCCTAGTTCCATCATTATTGTGCAGGGCATTCTATCACCCCACCTGCCATAGCTTCTTTTAACCAGGACATCTTCTCAGGTTCGCACTGGTGACACCCACAGCAGCTCAGCTGCACCTTGTGCCACGGACTGTGTCCCCCACTAACCCAGATGGCATCCTCTTGGCCTGCCAGGCAGTGGGAAAACTTATTTCAAATGCCCATTTTTGCCCATTTTCACCCTTGATACCACTTTGTGGTATCTATGGTCTCCTGAGGAGCAGACCCCAATACAGTATTAAATGTGCAAGGACTTATTAAGGGAAATGCTAGTGAGAGAAATTCAGGAGAGAGACAGAAAACGCTGGGGAGGCCATCAGACCACAATGCAACTCTGAGCCCCAGTGAAGGAGAGAGGGCAGGAAGGTCAGCTGGAAGCATCCTAGACCCTGTGCAGCCTAAGGAAAATTCAGCAAGTGTGGCAGGGAGCCCTGGAGCCTCAGTCAGCCTTCAGAGTAGAAATATTCCTGCCTTAGTTTCCCTGCTTTCCTTAATCAGGAAAAAGCCGAGGCAGGTGTGGTCTCAGAACAAACGTGACAATAGATTTCAGGCTGCGACACCTGGGGCATCATCAATTATTCTTCCTCTACCTGATGGCCTGGTATGTGTATCCTCATGAGTGCCACAATGATCCACTGGAGTAAGAGGAAAAGGGATGATGATAGAGGGGAAAAAAGGTATTAATTGATGAACTAACACCTTTAAGTAGAGGATAAGGGATGAGGTTCAGGGCGCCAGCAGGGGCATTGGCTCTGGCTGGGAGCAGGATGGTTAACACACAGCAATCCCCCATGTGGTAAAATGCCTGACATGTGGTGCAGCTGCAAATGCATGAGCAGATGGTGGTGGAATCTGTGAAGTTGTCTTCTAATGTGTTCAGTTTTCTCAGTGAAGTAGGAAGCAAGGTCATCAGATGAAGTAAGAATGAGGAAGAGGGTTGGGTGTGTGAGCACAGAGAGAAGGTATGTAAGAGTCACCCAGGCCAGGAGGAGGCTGAGGGTGATCCATGCAGGGAGAGGGTGATTGCTGGCCGTGGTGGGGGCTCCCCATGAGGTCTGGGTCATGAAGGTAGAGAGAGCAGTCAGCATGCTGTGTGCTGCTCTCCGCAGCTCATGGGGGCAGGTGCAGTGTAGGCAGAGGTGGAATCCACCAGCTGTGTAGTTTTGCCAGGCAAGTGTGAATGCAAGGGAGAGGCAAGGGAGGGATGGAAATTATTTACTACACAATCCAAAATGCGTGAGGAGGTGAATCCAAGCACTGAGGGAGAGGGAGTATATGGCAGGGTCACTGGACTAGGAATCCCAAGGGGGTGAAGAGATTGTTGGAATTGATGTAGCACAGAATGGACTCCATGCATGGAAAGCAGGCACATAAGCAATGAGTGGTTCACTGATATTACATCACAGCATATGATAAAATAATAGTATCAGTGTCCTCAGAGCCTGTGGCTACCCTGCAAGGGGATGAGTGGAAAGATGGTCAGAGAGTGGGAAGTGTGAAATTGAAAGTATGGAAGGGCTGGGGTTCTTTTCCATGATGAGGCCTAGGGGATAAGAAGGGCATGAGATTCCGGCAGAGAGAGGAGATGGTAATGAAGGAAAGGAGTTCCAGGATCTGAGAGGTCAGGGAGCGAGGGCATCTTCTCTGCTGTGCAGGTGTCTATTGCTGCCATAAAAATTACCACAAACCAAGCAGCTTTAAACAGCACCTAATTATCATGCCACAGTCTTGTGGGTTGCAAGTCCACACAGTCTCATGGGGCTAAGATCAAGGTATGGGCAGGTTTGTGTTCCTTCCTGGAGATTCTGGGGAAGAGTCCACATCCAAGCTCATTCAGGTTGTTTGAATTCACCTCCTTGCAGATAGAACAGAGCTTCCCACATTCTTGTTGGGAGCCACCTTAGCTCCTAGAAACTTCTCTCTGGTACTCATGTGTGGTGCCTAAAGCACATCCAAACCTCCTGCTTGGAACCTCTGATCTCCCCTTTGCTGTGTCTCCTTTGTCTTCCTCCTCTGCAGCATCTGAATCCATCCAAAGCAGATTCTCTACTTTTAATGGCTCATGTGATTTGATCGGGCCCACGCAGAGAGTCCAGGATAATCTCGCTATTTTAAAGTCCTTTATCTTCATTACATGAGTAATGTCCCTTTTGCCATGTAATGCAACCTGTTCACAGGTTCCAAGGACTAAGACTGGATCTCTTTGGGGACTAGTACTCAGCCCACCACATCTGCATATGTCAAAGTAACAAAGAATCAAGGAGACAGCACTGCTGAATAGGGTGACGGTGATCCAGGAGCTACAAGAGTCAGGTTGACGGGAATGGCCTGGGGCCCACAGGGAATGGCTACAATGAGGGCAATAGGGCCCTAGTCTGATGACACCTTAGGGGTTTTAGGGAAGAGGGAGGCAGAAATGTCTAAGAACCACAGTGAGGAGCAAGGACCCCACCTCATCTCTGAACCCAGGGGTACAAGTTCCTGGGAAACTCCCCCATGTGGCAGAACTTCAGAGGGGGTCACATTCTCAGGAAGAGCCAGATTCCTGCTAGAGCTTGGAGGTGAGGAAACATCCTGAGAGAGACTGAGGAGATTTTGCTGATCATGGACTGTGGATTCTAGGGGGTGCAGTGGGAAGATTTCTGGAGTTAGGTAGGGGACATGGTGTGGGGACAGAATGGGAGTGTGCAGAGCCTTGTGGGGATGTGAGTGCAGGGTGTTTGGGGGATCCAGTGTGACTGACACAAACAGTGAAATGGCACGAGGAGCTCAGTCCTGGTGAGCTCCTGGTGGACTGACTCTGTGGGAGATGAGGGAGGAGGAGCAGGGGTGGCTGTCACCTGGGCTCTGTCCATGGAGGCGAGGACAGTGAGGTGACTGGGTCTCAGTGCTGTGTGGGCCTTCTGATGACTGGATGGAGTGTCTGAGGGAGGAGGGGTCTGAGAGGATTCACTCGGGACCCTGAGGGAGGGTATGAGTTCACTCCAGGTCTCAGGTCTTCCCTGACACTTTTCTTTGTGGCTTAGGGCTCCCTACTGTGAATTATTTAGGGTTAGTCCATTTTGGAGTTTATAACCTAAAGCCAAAATTAAGATGGTCAAAATGTCATTTTCATGAAGCTTTGTTATTAGCATATCATATAGACTGTCTTGCAAAAGTCTCATTTGTCGTTTTGTTTTTTTCTAAATGGCTGTCAATCTTGTTTTAAATTTACAAATGGAGTTAATTTATCTCCACTGTTAATTGGTTGTGGGTTGTTTAATTTTGTACTGTGTAGTTTTACAAATCTATAACGACAGTAGTTTGGGCCTCTTATATTCTAACAATTAAGACTTTAAGCTGTGTACACATTGCAATTCAAGTATGAGTCATGCATAACCTTAGCACTACAAGACAATAGGGAAAGTTTCTCTCTCTTAAAATTTTGCAAAGGTTCTGGGTTCTTTTTCCACTGAGTGGGAATAAGTCAGCTAGTGAGGAACATGAGGTCTTTGGCCTCATCGAAAGGTGATTCAGCTCCCAACTGTGAGAAGCACTGACCACTAGGAAGACCTCCCTGCCTGGTTCCTGGACCCCTACACCATGGCAGAGGCCATCTTCCCTCCCACTGCAGAGTGATGTCCCAGATAGCAAGGTCGTTAGCCGCTGCCAGTTGTTGGGCAGTGTTGTCTTCTAAGGCATGGGTTTTTATCTGAGAATCTTCCTGTTCCCAGATGACCAAAACTGGGTTCATCCACTCTTTTCTGAGCCACCTCTGCCCAGAGACCTGTGGCTATGCCCTCCAGTCACAACAGAACACCCATTTAGGACACCCTGCAGGAAGCTGACATCTCTACACAGACTCACACGAATGGTGTGTGCACAGAGCTTTGGTTCTAGTTCAGGAGGTGTGGAGGGAGGCTCGCTAGTCCAACAGAGCTGGAGGCTAGTAGCAGTGTCATATGCCAGGAGCCAAGGTTACAAGGGATACAAAGTGTCCAGACCTACCAGAGAAATCAAACCCATACATCATGCAGGGGTAGACAGGGACAACAGACAAGGTCATTCTGGGCCAGCAAGAAGATGGAAAGGGAAATTACAGACATACCTCAGAGTTATTGCAGATTTGGTTTCAGACCATGCCAACAAAACAAGTCACAGAATTTTTCTTTGTTTTGCAATGCATATAAAGTTATATTTATACTGTATTGTGAACTGTTAGGTGTACAATAACATTATGTATAAACTAGATACATACCTACCTTAATTTATAATTATACCACTGCTGAAAAATGCTAACAGTCATCTGAGGCTTCAGCTAATACTAATCTTTTTGCTGAGGGAGAGTCTTGCCTCTATGTTGATGACTGCTGACTGATCACAAGGGGGGCTGCTGAAGGCTGCTGTGGCAACTTCTTAAGATAAGACAATAAAGTTTGTGGCATGGATTGTAAAGTGGGAATCAGTACTTAGGTAAGCTCAATTTGAGTGTTCAATCCGGTGAACCTGAATATGAACACTCCAGGCCTTTCCACCACCTAGCTGTAGAGCCCTGGGCACATCTGGCCCACAGTTGGCCCTGACAGACACTTTTACAGTGAGTGAGTGCTGAATGAACCCATATGAGTCAATTTTCTCATTTGCAAACCAGTGATGTAATTCCTGCCTTGCTGATTCAGAAGAATAAGTGAGAAGAAACACAGTGCCAAGAAAAACAGACACAAGTCCTGTGGAAGGCTGGGCACCAGTGCTCTAAAGCAAGCTCTGCCTAAACTGGCAGGAACATTTTTCACATCAGAAACAGGAGTTGGTCTGGATTCTGTCTGGGGCCAGGCTGAGAGGGAGGTGGGGGCAGCAGAGCAGGGCAGGGGCGGGGGCCTATGCAGCACCAGGCACTGAAGCAAAGCCAAGGCCTGGAGAGAGCCGGCTCCTGGTGTCTTCTGGGCAACTCAGACAGCTCCCCGCCTCACCCACCACGGTTTTCCCTCTTCAAGGCTCTCTCGGTGCTGTTGTGTTCGCCTCCTCCTGCCCTCCTGGTCCCTAGCACTCCAGGACTCACAAAGATGCTGCTCTGAAAACCCCAAGGCAAGCATGGAAGAGCAGAACAGCTCCAGGGGCAGTGGGAAGATGAGGGCACCCCCGCATGTTGACGGACACCAAGGGTGGGGGTGGAGGAGATGAAGGGGATCAGCACAGGAGTCAGGGGAATATCCTCTAAATCCCACCCTGCACCAGCCTCACCCCTGCAGCTCCTTGCCTAGTTACAGCTCTCAGCTCCTTCCCAATCACACCCCAGCCCAGACCTCAGGGCTCTGTCTCCCCACCCACTTCAGAACAGCACAGTCCACAGAGTCCTTGAACAGGAATTTCCCCTCATCTAACAGTTAATTATTTCTTAGCGGGGAGGGACAGCCGGTCCTCTCTTTCCAGTGACCCCATATCCTTGTTCAAGGCATGCAGTTACACTCCCTGAGCCAGGGCACTCTATTTGCCCCCCAGAGGCCTATGCCCAAGGCAAGGAGCTCCCTGGGCTTCTCAGTACAGGGGCCCTTAAGCTAATGGGCTAGAAAAATGGAAAGGGAGGTAGAATTCCTCCCTTTGAGCCAGACCCTGCAACACAGGTTCCAAGGCCCTCAGCCCCCTACCCTGGCTGATGCTCCCTCCACCACTGCCCCTCAACAGGGCCGTGAGCCCCCCACACAGCTGAGCTGGCCCAAGCTGAGGAGTTGCTGGAGCAGCAGGTGGAGCTGGATGAGGCCCTGCTGGGAGGGCAGGAGGGGGTTAGGGCTGAAGCCCTGGGGCTCAAGATCCAGAAGCTGAAGGAACAGATGAGGAGGCACCAAGAGAGCCTGGGTGGAGACACCCAAGCTTCCCACCAGTGCCCATGGCACCCTCTATCCCTGGAAATACTGTGTACCTCCCCCAGGAACCCCGGGATCAGAAACATCCCAGTCTCTTTCGGGCCATATAAAGCAGAAGAGACCCCAACAAAGGACTGGCAATTGGCAGGTAGTAGGGGAGCCAGGGCTCTGCAGTCTTAGTCCCATCCCCTTTGACCTCACAGCAGGGCACCCAGGCCTTACAGGAATTTACCCTGGACCATGCCCTAAAATAACCTCACCCCAAATACAATAAAGGGAGACAGCACCCACACATAATGCAGATACACTTGTGTTGCATGTTTAGTTGTGTTAAAAATTCTGACAATCAGGAATCGGCGTTCAGGAGTGGTGCTGATGCAGAAGAGGGAAACCTTGGGGTGGGGTGGTGGCTGTCAGGTGTGGGCACAGCAGGATCTCCTTCACCCCCACCCTGCTGTCCCCTGCTGAAGAGCAGATGGTCACATTCTAGAATGAGCGAGTCTCCTATTGCGTCTGTTCAACTGAGGAGGAAACATGGCACAGTGAGAATAAGGCATGAAAAGGACAAAGCAAGGCAGAAACACATGGCACACATGTAGATGCTGGTGTACTGCCTGGGTTCAGAGGATGGACTTGGGGATGGGGGAAGAGATGTAATATGATGAAAGAAAACAGAGACCCCACATAGAGGCCAAGAAAACATCCCAACACAGTATTAAAGACCGGGGGCATGAACCAGTCAAGTGTTCATTATGCATCAGGCGCCCATGACCTACGTGATGGGATTGAAGACAAACACACTAAGGAACAGGGAGGACCTAAGGGTTTCTTGACATCAGCACTCACTGTGGAGGAGAGTCTGTCTCATCAGGCAGCTCACTATCACTGACCTCAAAGTGATGCTGCCCATCACTGTGGATCCTGGCATCATTCTCATCCAACAAAAA
Source organism: Hylobates moloch (assembly GCF_009828535.3). Lineage (NCBI taxonomy): Eukaryota > Metazoa > Chordata > Mammalia > Primates > Hylobatidae > Hylobates > Hylobates moloch. Next base: position 28,893,654 of record NW_026652295.1, on the reverse strand, counting down.
CGTGATGGCCAAGCCCTGTTCCAAACCTGTCTGCTCTAGTCACCTGGAAGGAGACAGATGGTAGAACTAGAAGACCCCAAAGTAGGAAGACACCCAGAGAGAGGGATGAGGATGTGAAGTGTGAAAAGATACAGAAAATAAGCAGGTAGGAGAGTGGGTGTCCCTCTGTGTGTGGGGCTCACCTGATGCAGGTAGGTCTCAGAATCCTCAGGTGTGTCATAGGTAAAGGCAGTGTTCACCTCCTCCATGTCCATGACTTGGCCAAATAGGTTGGTAGCCAAAGAATTGGTCTTTAAAAATCTATTGCGGTCCTTCTCAGACAAGTGCAGAACAGCAAAAAATGTTAGTCACCTGAGGCGCATTCTCCTTCTCAGGTTCAGAAATGAACCATATGTAAGAGAAACCAAAGGCTGTAATTCTCATGGCACCTAGAAAACTGGACTAGGGACCTGGAGAGCCATGTGCCTGTCATTGCTCCACCACTCAAGTGCTGTGTGACCTCAGGAGAATCTCTCTACTCCTAGGGCGTCTTTGATTCACCTGTGAATCATGGACAAACACCTCCATTCTAGCAACCTTACTGAAATGCAGGGAGAATCAAGTGATCAATGTGGAGGAAAAAAGCAAAATGATGACATTTACTACGAGACAAGACTCTTTAGGAAGATGTACCTTAAAAGGAGGAGAAAACGTAGTATACCTGCAATCCCCTGCCAAAACGCCTCTTTAGTTTAGTAATTATGATTGTTCATCATCTTTCTATAAAATAAGGGCAAAACTATTTCACTCAATATCTCAAATAAATTAAATACGGTTTGTGATTCTATGTCAGCTTATGTCCACAACTTTTGCTCTGTGTGAAACTGAAAAGAAATGGGGACACATCCATGTTTGTGTGGTGGCCAGGAGACCCACAGAAGCTTGGAGATGACCCTGTATCATCCATTTTCCATTGACTCACTCAATGTTTTGGAATCCCCAGTAATTCATATTCTTAAAAAAAATCACATGTTCATACATAGGACAGAGTAGAAAAGGTAATATTTCTGTTTTAATTTGCTAGGGTTGCCATAACAAAGTACCACAGGCTGGGTGAGTTAAATAATAAATACATATTGTCTCACAGTTCTGGAGGCTACAGGTGCAAGGTCAAGGTGCTACGGGGTTGCTTTTTTCTGAGGCCTCTCTCCTTGGCTTGTAGATGGCCACTTCTGTCTTCTCAACATAGGGCTTCAACATATGAATTTTGGTTGGGGAGGGACACAATTCATCTCATAATAGCATGGATCATCCTTGGTAGTGGATATTCTAAAAAATAAAAGAGAGTACATCCCCTTAGCTTGGTGCTTCATCTTGGTTTTCTGAAATTTTGGTCTTGCCATAAGAACTAAAGAGGACAAGAACCAAAGTTTAGTTTTTCCCAGAAGGTGAACCCTGCCTAAGTCTGGGTAATCCCAGACAACAAGAAGAGGTGCTGTGCAGTTCTCCAAAGTCATACTTTCTCCAAGAATTCTGTTTCTGCCTTTCTAACTGGGAAGAAGATTCTCTTCTGATCCTCTGTGGGCTTCATTCTCCTTGGACTTACAAAAGATAAAAGTTGATCTTAATAAAAAGAAAATATTTGCCAAATTTTTATCATGCTCATAATTTTTGTACCATTTAAAATATCCCATATTGTGTTGAGTTTATTTTTAAATAATACATAATATTTGCGCATGTTTATGGGGCACATGTGATCATTTGACACATGCACAGAATGTGGAATAATCAGTTCAGGGTGTTTAGGGAATCCATCACCTCAAACATTTATCATTTCCTTGTGTTGGGAACATTTAAAATCCACTCTTCTAGCTATTTTGAAATATACATTTTTGTTAGATTTAGTTGGCCTACTGTGCTTTAGAACATTAGAACTTATTTTTTCTATATAACTGAATGTTTGTACCCATTAATCTACCTCTCTACATCTTCCCACCCCTACCTTCTTCTCAACCTCTGGTAACTGTCATTCTACTCTCTATCTCCATGAGATTAACATTTTTAGCTCACACATATGAATGACAACAGGTGATATTTGTCTTTCCTTGCATGGCTTATTTCACCTAACATAACCTCTATTCTATTCATGTTGCTGCAACTGGCAGGATTTCATTCTTTTTTTAATGGCTGAATTGCATTCCACTGTGTATATACTACAGTTACTTTATTCATTCACCCATTGATAAATTCACCCACTGATTTCACATCTTTGCTACTGTGAATAGTCCTTCAATAAACATGGGCATGCAGGTACTCTTTTGTTATATTGATTTCATTTCATTTGGATAAATACCCAGAATTAGAATTGTTGCATCGGATAATAGTTCTATGAATAGTTTCAGTTTTTTGAGAAATCACTCTACCGTTTCCCATAATGGCTGCACTAATTTACATGACCACCAACAGTGAATAACAGTTCCCCTTTCTCCACATGCTCACCAGCATCTATTATTTTTTATTTTTTAATAATAGCCATCCTAACTAGGGAAGATATATCTCATTGTAGTTTGATTTGCATTTTCCTGGTATTTAGTGATGTTGGGTGTTTTTCACACACCTGCTGGCCACTTGTATGCCTCCTCTTGGGAAATGTCTATCAGATCCTTTGTCCACTTTTTAATTGGATTATTTGTATATTTTACTGCTAAGTTTTGAGTTCCTTGTATATTCTAGATATTAGTCTAGAATATACTAATTGGATGAATATACTAGTAATTTTTGTATTTTTTGTAGAGAGGGGTTTTGCCCTGTTTCCCAGGTTGGTCTGGAAATCCTGAACTCAAGGGATCCACCCACCATGACCTCCCAAAGTGCTAGGATTACAAGTGTACACCACCTTGCCTGGCTTTGCTTTTAGACTTCTTATAAATTATTTCTTGCTAATTTTATCGTTCATTTGCTTGCTTTTTCAGTTAACGTGGTCTATGAGATGAATCCATGTTCATACAAATAGTTAATTTGCTTTCATTGCTGGATAGTATTCCATTGGAGGAATATACTACAATTTATCTCTTTCCCTCTTCATTGACCTTTAGGTTGTCTCTATTGTAGACCTCACTGCAATGAACATCATGGTGTAGCAGGGGGAGCCGCACACAAAACCTCTCAGACACCTAGTTGTAGAAGGAAGGGCTTTATTCAGCTGGGAGCATCAGCAAGCTACTGCCTTAAAATCTGAGCTCCCTGAATGCACAATTTCTATCCCTTTTAAGAGCTCACAACACTAAAGATTTCACATGAAAGGGTTGTGATTGATTTGAGCAAGCAAGGGGTACGTGACAGGGGCTGCATGCACCAGTGGTCAGAGAGAAACAGAACAGGGCAGGGAATTTCACAGTGTTCTTCTATTCAGTGTCTGGAATCTATGAGTAACATTGGTTTCTAAGTCATGAGTTGATTTTTAACTATTAGGTTTAGGCCAGGTAGGCCCAGGCCTGGTTTTGGGCCTGGCACCGGGCTGCCTGTCTTTGATTTTACTTCCTTGTTGTTTTTTCCTAAAAGAGGTACTGAGTATAAAACAATGTAAAACAATATGAGAGAATCTCTCCCTTCTCTCAATGGGACATTGCCTCCTGCTCTCAGAGATATGTGAGTTCCCATAGGATATGCATCTAGGAGTGGGGTCATTACAGCTTTTCCACCTGATGCTACATAATGCAAAATTGTTCTTCGAAAGAAAAAAATCCCAATGCCTATCAAAGCACCGCACTCAAAAGGAGCAATCTCTATTTTTTAAAAAAAATTGCATATGTATACAATGAAAATTTCAAACAAAGATGTAGCAAAGCTCTTGGTATTTCTTCATGTGATGGTCTTTGTGATACAATGTGAAGGGAAAAGGCAAGGTACAGGAAAGCATATGTAGTTTGCTAAAATTTGTGTGAAATGGGAGAAAGATTATATACATATACATTTAGATTGACTTGCATATGCATAAAATGCCTTTGAAAGAATAAGCAAGAAACTGATATAAATGGCTGGCTGTCAAGATGGGGTAGCGTAAGAGAGAATCTTTTAACTTTTTGAATTTTGAGCCAAGTCAAACATTAAAATAAAAGATAATTCTAAGGCAGACAAAACAAACAAAATCAAATCCTTTGAAATAAAAAACTTAAAAAAAACAAAGCCTGACAGAATTAATTCTCTTACCTTCCTTAATTGAAGAAAAACTGTCTAAAAATTATATCACTCCTTAAACAGGGATGTTTCCTGCCACTTTAATTCAGTATGTTGTTTTCTTTTTCATTGCACTATCTTTCTTTATGTGTCTGTCTTTCATTCATTAAAAGGCAAAATGAGAGCATGGTTAATTAACAAATGCAATTGGTGTGGTGAAGAAAATTTTGACCAAATCCTGATGTAAATGGTGAAGCCCAATTTACAAAGAATTCTACGGGGTCCAATGGGCCAATTGTGGCTTCAGCGGGCTCAGAACTCCCTCTGCTGTCCATGTGGGCTCAAGTATGTGATATTTAGAAAAGAGAAGACTTTGGTAATTGTCCTGGAAAACACATGATTTAATCCATTTGCCGAATTGGGAAGGTCCTCATTATGAGCCCATTCTAAGTATTTGTCATATGAGGTCACCCTGTATTTGGATCAGAAGGTACAGTCAGAGCTCACATCCCAGGCCCAAACAGCCCAGCACAGCAGAGCAAGGCCTGTAGGTCAGTTTCATAAGGGGTGGGAAGGATTGAGGGTGTGGGGGCCAGTTGTGAAGTAGCGGGAGCCCCAGATGCTGTGTGAAGCTCAGCCTCTGGATTGCTCTGTTTTCCCACATTTGATTCCTTCTTGGGTGTCTGCCAGTCCCGGGATCCCAAGGAAATCAAACACTGTAGCCTTGGGTGGGGTACTCTCCAGGATGGGCCAGGCATGGTCTAGTTTATCCGATGCCTCTGCCTCTCAGCTCTCTTCTGATATTAGAAATCAGTATGGATTGCCTTAGGGTGGTGATTCTCAAAGTGTGGTCCTAGGACAAGCAGCATTGGCATCACCTGAGAACTTGTTAGAAATGCAATTTTCAGGCCCTGCCTTGGACCTACTGAATCAGAAACTGCATTTTAACAGCCCCCAGCAGAATTCTGCATTTCAAATCAGGCCTCTCTCTCTCTGTCTCAAGAATCAATATTGAGCAGCTGTGACTTCTGGGTAGTCGTATATGGGACACACTTCCTTGCCAGGAAGCAACTGGCTCCTGAGTCCTGGCCTGGCTTGGGGAGAAAAATTCATGTCCTGGGTTCTGAGCAATGCTCTCCTGTCCTGGATGCCTGTTGGGCTCCTATTTATACCTCAAAACACAGCTCAAATGTTGTCTCTTATGAAGCTTCTGTGACTTCTTGGTCAGAGCAGATGGGCTACATGTGCATCTGCAAAGCAAGTTGCATGTTCTGCCAATCATTTGTGTAAGAATTTCCTTACTGGTGACAAAGTGAGACCTGTCTCAAAAAAAAAAAAAGAAAAGAAAAGAAAAGAAAAAGAATTTCCTCACTGATCTCTGCCTGAGCAAGACCGGCTCAACCTTGAAGGCAAGGGGGGTTTAGTTCCTCTTACCTCAGCCCCAGCTCCTTTAACACAATGCCTGGCACGTGGTAGGTGTTTGATAAATGTTTACCAAATGAAAGGATTCCCTGCAATGACCTGGGAGTCAAGAAGGTGGAATAAAACTCACAAGCCAAAAGTGGCTGGGAAGTTTTTGGAACCCCAGTGCTGTGTGAGCACAGGGCCCACTGACGTTCACTTTTAGAAGCTTCCCGTCTATCTTGTTCTCTTTTCATCAGAGACATCTATGCTTCCCCGCCAAGGTCCACCTAATCACACATTACCTTTCAGGACCACCTTTCAGATTAGCTGGGTACAAACTCCACAACAACTTCCTGCCTTAGCTCCAAATACTCAGCTGCAGGCCTGGTGTGTGGCGGTTCATGCCAATCCTAGAACTTCGGGAGGCTGGGGCAGCAGATCGCTTGAGCCCAGGCCTTAGAGACCAGCCTGGACAATATGGCACAACCTCATCTCTACAAAAAACAGATGTGGTGCGCACCTGTAGTGCCAGCTATTCAGGAGTCTGAGGTGGGAGGATCGATGGAGCCAAGGAGTTCGAGGCTGCAGTAAGCTGTGATTATGCCACTGCATTCCGGCCTGGATACAGAGTGAGACCCCATCTCAAACAAACAAAAACTACAACTCTGAGGCTAATTTGGTGGGAGTTAAGAGCTTATCCTACTGCGGTGTCACTATGAGTGATATTGCATGGCTTTAAGATTAGGAGGTGTTACGGGGGGAGGGGGAGGGATAGCATTAAGAGATATACCTAACACTAAATGACGAGTTAATGGGTGCAGCACACCAACATGGTACCTGTATACATATGTAACAAACCTGCACATTGTGCACATGTACCCTAAAACTTAAAGTATAATAATAAAATTTAAAAAAAGATTGGGGTGTTTACATTTCTAAAAAGAAAATTGCTCCACAAAGAATGTAAAGTTTGGTGTGTGCAGTGGTGGGGTCTTCAGGAGAAAAAAGGCAATTGTTCCAGTAATACTCAGTAGCTGACTGTCCCTCCCACCTGTCACCCACAGCCTAGGCAGGGGCTGGATTCTCACCTCAGCCCCTCATCAGCGTACCCTGGATGTGGATGGTCCCTCAGTGTGAACCCACCTAGGCTCTGACCCTGGCTGCTCTTCCCACTGTTATGGAGCCTTAGTGGGTGTGGTGCATGCAGGGGGCCTGCTCAGGAGACAAAGTGCCCTTTAAGTCTCAAGGCCTACATTTTTGAAGCACCCATGTCAGATGTTCAGGATGGAAGGGACTCAGATGCTCAAATCATAATAAAAGAAAGAATCCATCCCACTCTCTCAGGTGTGGTGGAATTAAAATTAAATGACAATCAGTAATCAAAATGATCATGTTCTCAGTGTTGACTTTATCATTCAGCCGACGCCTATAACCCAGGGATGGATCAGGCATTGTGGAGGAAGAGTTTATTTCTTCTTTCTGAAGGCTCCATCAGCTGGAGTTTTTGCCCTGTGACACGGAGAGGAGACTTTGCTTCAAGCTAAGTTAGGACTGAGCATACTGGCTCACCAATGTCATCCTAGAACATTGGGGAGGCTAAGACAGGAGGATCACTTGAGCCCAGGAGTTCAAGACCAGACTGGGAAACAGTGAGATGTATTCTGTTCAAATTTTTTTAAAAAAAAATTAGATGGTTATTTTGGTGCTTTCCTGTAGTCTTGGCTACTCTGGAGACTGAGGCAGCAGAATCACTTGAGCCCAGGAGCTCAAGGCGGCAGTGAACTACGATCGACTCACTGCACTTCAGCCTGGGTGACAGAGCAAGTCCCTACCTCTAAAAAAAGAGAAAGTGACCTGTGTTGGGACAGGACATTTGGACTTTTTCGTTAGAAGTGTATTTCAAATGTTTTAAAACTTCATAATCAGCATTTTATCCTTTTAGAAAGTAGAATCTGGTCAATTACAGAAAACATAAAAAATGAAGAGAAGCAGAAAGATGGAAAACACCTGTGTCCCCACTGGAAGGATCAGGATGAACCTCTGCCAGGCAGAGCCTCAAAGACATCAGTGAAAAGGGGCTCTGGAGCTGTGCTTTGCAGCTGCCCCCTGAGTTTTCACGCCTGGTTTCTGTGCACGAGGTGTCTGTGCAGGACTACTTAGTGTAGTCACTCTATGAGTTATTTTGAATCTTGCTTTTCAAACTTTATTATTATCAATAAGCAACTTTATATGTTATCACAAACTCTTCTTAAACACTACTTTTCCTGGCTGTATACTATTTCCAAAAAATGACCTAGCTACTCTTCTTTTGCAAGTTCTTCCTTATTGTAAATAATAACTGATTAATATCCTTATGCCTAAAGATTCTTCTATATTTTGGATTTCATTGTAGAATTATAGATTTCTCAAATATAAATTATTTGGTCAAAGTGCATGAACTTTTTTGTTTTGTTTTTGAGGTGGAGTCTCACTCGGTCACTGAGGCTGGAGTGCAGTGGCACAGCCTCGGCTCACTGCAAACTCCACCTCCCAGGGTCAAGTCATTCTTGTATCTCAGGCTCCCAAGTAGCTAGGATTACAGGTATGCAACACCACACCTGGGTAATTTTTGTATTTTTAGAAAAGACGGGTTTTGCTATGTTGGGCAGGCTTGCCTCAAACTCCTGACCTCAGGTGATCCATCTGCCTCAGACACACATGTTATAAAATTGCTTCTCAAAAGCAGCATACCAATTATATTCACCAATTGTTCACCTCTTATTTGTCAAGCCCCTCCTCTGTACTGGGATGTTCTAGATGCTGGGGATACATGTGGTGACTGGACAAGGTCCTGACCTCAAAGAATATGTTTCAGTGGTACAGACGACAACTTTCAAATTTATTCTAATATCAGCGATAATTGTTATGGAGAAAATATACCTAGGTTAGAAGATTGGTGGTGGTGAGGATGGCAGGAGATATATTTTGTTGGGTAAGAGGTTCCTGAGAACTTGACTAAGAGAACTGAATGGCATGAGGAGTGAGCCATGTGTATCCCTGGGGAGCAGTTGCAGGTGGGAGTCCCAGCAGGGGCCAGTGGCAGAGACAGGATGGAGCAGTGACAAGACACTGGTGTGAGTGGAGATGAGTGAGCTGGGTTGAGAGTGGTGGGATGAGGCCAGAATGGCCAGAGGGGCCCTGTGATGAGGGGCTGATAGGAAATGGTGAGAGGAAGGGAAGAGGCTGGAGTGTCTCTGGGATGTGGTGTTGAGGATGTGCTCTAATTCCCATTTGAAAGATTCACTCTGCCTGTTGTGTGGGTGATGGACAGCTGCATGAGAGGCAGCAGGCAGCCCAGCTGGAAGGCCCTTCTGGTTTATTATCCTACAGAGGACAGTTCTGGGGAGGAGGCAGTAGAGGAGTGTGAAGTGATTGGATTTGGGGTTAATACATTTTTCAGATGGTCTTAGCAGTTATTTAATAGAGAACCACACATTTATTTACTGAACTTCATTCCACAATTGATTCCAGATGGCTTACTGCAACAAACCAAATAATAAATACACATGAATTATTTATAAACCAACAGCTAGGGAAATATAGACTTAAAATATTAAGGCTGGGGTAAAGCTAGAACATTACTAGGCAAGAAGGAACATCTGAAAAATTTGCTGAAATGGACTTTACTGTCTACCTAGCCATGGATTTGTTGGCTCACAATTTTATTGTCTCAGGGAGCCACAGAGGGGGGTGACAGTGCAGGTCACTTGTCCCTTGTTTCCTGCTTCAGGAACATTTTCCTATTTTACACTTAAAGTCAAAGCAAATTATGTAACTGTAATTTGTTCAAAAACGAAGTCAACACCTAAAAAGTCAGAAAATAAATGTACAAACCCCAGGGGTCTAAGGACAGTCTACATTTCTCTCCCAAAATGTCCTCACCCTGCATTAGTGAATGGAGATTGTCCTTTCCAGGGGCCCTAAGATGCAGGGGCAATTGGACTGCAGCCCTAACTAGAGGTGTCCTTCTTTATACCTGCAGTTTCCTTTATACCTGACAGCCAACTTCACTAACCTCACCTGAGCTAGGAATTTGTTTTTTTTATATTGGTTCTATTTGAGCCATTGTGCAGGCTTAAAACTGTGACATGGAAATTTTGCTATAATGGTTTTTCTTTGATGGCATTTGACACATATGGTGGCTCTGGCTTCCCTGTCAGTCCCAGGAGGGAATGGAGTGTCTTGTGCCTTTTTTTTTTCAAGATCCCTGTGTGTAAGAGTGATCAGGAGACGTGGAGTCAGGGACCACTCCAATCTCACCCTCCTCTCTAATGCTTTCCAGTGTGGGAGCCTTGGCTCTCTGCACATCTGGTTAAGATAATTGTCCCAGCTCCTGAAATAAAAGCACAGGTGCACATAACACTGACTCCTGCATGCAGTGCCAAGGTGGGGAGGTTTCCTGGATGCCAGGTTTAGCACTTTGACTCTCATACACACACACACACACACACACACACACACACACACACACTCTTTCTCTCTCTCTCTCTCACACACACACACACACAAGCTAACTCATACAAACAGACACACACATATTTAGACACACTCACACACACAGATTCACACATACAGGTACACAAACACAGGCACACACACGCACACACACACACAGGCTGAGCGAGCGTTGTCAGACAGGCTGACTTCAGGGGCGGAGTAACAGGAGTCTCTCAGGTCCCTCTCAGTGGCCTTTGTCTCTTTTTCCTGGAGGTGGAGGAGTCTGTACTCCATGAGAGGAAGTCCTCTGAAGAAGGCGGGAGAGTCTCAGGAGCGGGGTCCAGAGATGGACAGGGATGGGCAAGTGGAGACAAAGCGGAGGGGGCGGGGTAAGAAGGGAGCACGCGAGGAACAGGGAGGGGGAGGACCTTCTAGCGGTCAGAAATATCACACGCAGAATTTGGTTCTTGGTTTTTGTGTTTTATTAAGATGGATTTAGTGAACCAGCCGGAGTGCAAGATACGGAGTCTACATTGCAAAGGACACGTCTTAGTCTCCTCCTAGTTTGAACTCATCATTAGTAGCTGGGAGAAGGGTGCCAGAAGCCTTGTGTGGGGCGCGCAACGCCCCTTTGCAGCCCATTCTCTGCACCCCACGGACCTCCCCTCCAGGGACCATGTTGGTCCCCTCCAACCCCAGAGTGTCCTTGCCTCCACTCCGCTGCCCCAACGACCCTATGACAAAGCACATCCTACGGGCTCGGGCCAGAAATCCACCTTTGGCCTCTGACTCACTGACGCCATTTCACTGTGTCCTGTCCTTCTGGCCATTGTCACTGGGTGAAGCCCCAGAGAGATTGGAGACCGAGAAAGCTGGATTCTTAGAGCGTCGCTGTCCACACAAACATTCTTGAGATTTCTTCAGATCGGAAAGTCAGCCTGAGTTTTTAGACTTGCTTCGAAAGACTTTGGCCCTTGGAAAAAGGAAATCAATACTCCAGGAACAAGATTTTCCTCGACTTTGTCTCAACCCAAAGACAATATAGCAGCGCAGTTTTCAAACGTGCTTTGAAAATAAATGGGACAGTGTGTCCGCACTGGATTTTGCGTTTCCCTTTTTATTATAGCCCGCTCGTTTTGTAAAATTGTTACATATCTCTCTACTGCACTAAAAACAGCTCTATCAAAGACACTTTGAGAAAGATTTAATGACATCAAAATATGAAGTCCCCTTAAAAGAGAGTTTCTGGAGTTGGGTTTTAATTAACACTTTGGTGGGTTTTTTTGTTTTGTTTTGTTTGAGACGGAGTCTCGCTCTGTCACCCAGGCTGGAGTGCAGTGGTGCGATCTCCGCTCACTGCAAGCTCCGAATTCCGGGTTCACTCCATTCTCCTGCCTCAGCTTCCCGAGTAGCTGAGACTACAGGCGCCCAACACCACGCCTGGCTAATTTTTGATATTTTTAGTAGAGACGGGGTTTTCACCGTGTTAGCCAGGATGGTCTCGATCTCCTGACCTGGTGATCCGCCCGCCTCGGCCTCCTAAAGTGCTGGGATTACAGGCGTGAGCCACCGCGCCCGGCCAACGCTTTGGTTTTTAAAATCCTGTAACCATTTGGGTGTGTGGCTTACCTTCATAGTATTTTCAAACAAATATTTTTTCTTAACCACCATACAAATCCAAGTTTATTTTTATTTTTAAATTTTATTTATTTATTTTTGAGACAAGGTCTCTTTCTGTCACCCAGGCTGGAGCGTAGTGGTGAGATCATAGCTCGCTGCAGCCTGGAACTCCTGGGCTCTAGCTATCCTTCAGCTTCCAGAGCTGGGATTACAGGCCTGAGCCACCGTGCCTGGCCAAAATCCACGTTTATACTGTAATATAAAATTCCAACATTTCAGCGAAAGTGAAAGTCACAAAGTTATCCCAGTCCCTGGAGTCCCTGTCAAAATTTTGGTGAGTAATCCTCCAGGTTTTCCCCTACTTAAATATATATTATGTAAGTGGTATTACTGGTATTATAATTGCATATATCCTCGTCCTTTTCAAAATGGGTAAAAGTAGGCTGGGCACAGATCTTCTCATAACAATGCTTAAAAATTCATCCTCCTCTTTTTAACGACTGCATGGAATTTTATCACATGGCTGTTCTTTAGGGGACTATGGAAAGGTTATTTCTTTATCTTCATTGTGGTAGCGGATATGTGGGTGTGTAAAACAGCCAAACAGTACAACTCAATGAGCTGTACATTTCAAATAGATACATTTATTGTATGCAAAGTATGTCCCAATAATGATTTTAAAATATTATTCTATTTGAGATTGGTACTTTGATTTTGTAAAACAAAACCCTTGTTCTTGTACCCATGAGATGCACCCTGGCACATCTGGAGGTAGAAGCTCATGCCCTCTGCAGCTTGACCTCGCAGGCTCTGAAATAAGAATAATAAGCCGTATATTTACAGATTCACACAGAGAAAAAAAATCTACGATAAAAATGTTCATAAATAACAAAACTAGATAAAGGGCAAAAATAAAAGTTAGAAATAATAAAACTGCATCTTTCAAATATTATGCTCACCTTCACTTTTTCTCTCCCCTTTTCTCCCTCTCCCTTCCTTTCTTCTAAACTTCCCCGCATCCTTCTCTCTCCACTCTTCGCTTTTGATCGCAATGTATCCCAGCCTCGAGGCCAACACACGTCACCGCTTCCGCCTGGGGCAGGTCAGGGAAGGGACGCGAGGCGGAGCTGTCACCGGATTCTGTGAGCGGCAGCTCCCTGGGCCCCGCTGGTCTTGTACCATTTCAGGGACCTTCGCTCCAGTCTTTGACGGGGCCACATCAGGGTGTAAATTAGGATCCTCACTGAAGGGACGGGACCCTGAGAGGCTTTTCCCTGGCCCCTTAGTTGTGGGTTTTCCTTCAGGCGGCGGAGCCCGTTTCCGTCAGAACGGCCCAGAGGCGGGCGCTGCCTTCCTGTGGTGACGCAGCAGTTGGAAGCATTTTCGGATCCTGGAATCCGTGGGCGGCCCGTGGGAGAGGCTGAGGCGCATTTCCCTACTCATCCGGCTCCGAATCCACCGCGGTGCTGTTTCAAGCGAGTCAGATTCCAGATCGCGCTCCAGCCTGGACTCGGAATTCCTGCCCCGCGGGTCTGCATTTTCACAGCGGCAGGTGTGAGTGCCCCGCGCTGGAGACCAGAAGCCTGAAGGCAGCTCCTCCCTCCCTAGCCCACAGCGCCGTTATTCTGTTTCTATATCAGTAAACACTTGTCATTTTCCGTAGACCAGGGCGGGGTGATGGGTGATCCCAGTCCTCGCAGCGAACTCCGGGCCGCAGACTTGAAAACGCGCTCGGGCGCCCAGCGCAGCCGCGTCCTGAGTTACACAGGAGACCGCGCTGACCCGTTTCTCTTTGGTTTCCGGACCCAGAAGTGGCGCCTAAAGTCTGCGAGAAGAAAATCGCCTTTGTGCTGGTAAGTCCAGGAATCTAAGGGGAGTGCTGAGGGAGAAAACGTAGTTGATGGATCAGAGCAGAAGGGGCTAGAGGTGGGGTAGAGGAGGAGGGCTTTGGACAGAAAAGACCTGGGAGATTTGGTTGGGGAGGGCCAGACAGGCCTAGACCCTGGGGAGAGACTCACCCAAAGTCCAAGATCATCACAGCCTCCCCTACCCCAGAAAGGGAGGGATTGGCTTCATGTCTTGTCGCGATCACCTCTAAATGCGTTGGAACAAACTTTGCATATTATTATTATTGTTATCGTCATAGAAGTATTAAAAGTCTTTTTGGGGGTGAGCTGAATGAGACCCTGGAACCGGCACAGGGAGAAAAAGTCCTCGAGAGAGGGTAGACACTGTGGGAGGAAGGGCTTGGGACCAGTGTCAGGAGAGCTGGGTCCATCTCCCTCTCTGCCCCTCACTACCATTGTGACCTTTAGCAGTGTAAATAATCTCTCTAAGGTGGGGACAAGACCCCAGTCCCTGTTGTGTTCAATAAATTATGATGCTCGGAATAAATAATCAGTGAATGTGGATGGGAAAACTAAGTAACTGTTAAAATTCTGTGATGTATGACATTTTCATCTACAGAAAAGTGTAGGCTAGGGGTCTTGGGGAATGGTTAGTAATCATAG